>NC_054380.1:113642818-113762818 GCF_017654675.1 Xenopus laevis | reverse complement strand
CATTCCTGCCATGTAAATGTGTGGATTACGATTATTATTACCTAAATTCTCTCTCAGGAGCCAAGTGAGCACTGAATCTCGGTAGGGAACAAAATCATTTTTCTTCTTCTTTTTGTTCTGCAGTGGATGGAATGAGATATTGTAAGTGCTAAAGTTTTTCTTTCACAGATCAGCTTGAGTCACAGGTTCTGGCCTTGTGCTCATCATTTCCAGCTTACCCACTATTTTCGCATCTGCCATCTTCTGCTGCTTAGCCAGCACTGAAAACACTTGACTATTGTTTCCTGTTTAAACATTTAAGTTCTAATATTTTTTTTTAGATCATAAAAGGTTATTTTACCACAATAATAAGAAATCCCACCTTATTGGTTCCAGAGTCCTGTGGAGAGATATAAAGAAGTGTATGTGAGCGACTGAGAAGACAAAGACACAAACACAGCTAAATATTTGAATTCTAGGTTGCTCAATATGCTAGGGACACTCTACTATTAGAAAAATGGAGCATTATAAAGTGAGGAATAGCACAACAGGAAATTAATTTTAACAAGAAGAGAAACACTCACTGTACTTTTCAGCTAATGGCAGTAGATTTTGTATACATAAGGAGTAACCTACCATTTCAGCAAGAGCAGATATCACTTTTCCCAGGGTAGTGAGAGACTTATTGATATTTGCGCCTTCCTGTTTTGGCAAAGGAGAAAGCAAACACATTTATATACAGTATATATATAGCTATAATCAAAGAGTATTTGTATAGGAACACAGACAGGTGAAAACACATTATTAATGAGGTTTGCTCTAATTGAACACATATGAGGTGTGCCCTGCTCACCCCAATATTTCTTAGGTGTGAAATCCCAGACAGGTGCACTTTTAGCAGGCTTTCTTTGATAACAAGTGTTTACTATACACATTAGCTTAGATGTGGCCTTGTTACGGTACCTTATGGTGCATTCCAAATTTTTTTTATTAGAATAAATATTTAAACGGGTTGTTCATCTTTAAATTTACTTTTAGTACAATGTTGACATTGACGATTTGCAGTTGGTTTTAACTATTTTTTGGGGTCTTTGCACTATTTGTTTTTTTGTTCAGCAGCTATCCAGGTTGGAATTCCAGTAGCGATCTGGTTGCTAGAGTCCACGTTACATTAGCAACCAGGCAGTGGTTTGAATGTGAGACTGTAAGATGAAAAGGAAAGATCCTGAACAGAAAGATAAGTAATGACACTGGCAATAACAATATGGGGCACATTTACTTAGGGTCGAATATCGAGGGTTAATGAACCCTCGATATTCGACCGTCTAAGTTAAATCCTTCGACTTTGAATATCGAAGTCTAAGGATTTAGTGCTATTCGTTCGATCGAACGATTAAATCCTTCGAATCAAACGATTCGAAGGATTTTCATCCATTAATCGAACGATTTTCCTTCGATCAGAAATTGGGCTAGAAAGCCTATGGGGACCTTCCCCATAGGCTAACATTGATGCTCGGTAGGTTTTAGTTGGCGAAGTAGGTGGTCGAAGTTTTTTTTAAAGAAACAGTACTTTGACTATCGAATGGTCAAATAGTAGAACGATTTTTACTCGAAGTAGCCAATACGATGGTCGAAGTAGCCAAAAAAATACTTCGAAATTCGAAGTATTTTTTATTCTATTCCTTCACTCGAGCTAAGTAAATGTGCCCCTAAAAGTGTAGCTTCCCAGAGTAATAGTTTTTGACTGTTAGGGTAAGTGACCCTCATCTAAAAGCTGGAAAGAGGCAGAAGAGAAACGTATATAATTCAAAAAGTCTAATAAACAATCTGTAACATACTACCACCTTAAATACTTGACTGCCTCTGAGGCAAGTGCACATTTAATGCAAATCCTAATTCCCTAATGATATTTGTTGTGTCCTGGAATATTAGGACTTCCAAAAGTTGATAACTAAAGGGCTTCTTACCTTTAATCTTGTTCCCTTTGCACCTGTAGAATCAGCTCTTTCACTTCCAGCAAGATCTACCAGGCTTATTTTACTGACCTGTAAAGGCAGAAACATTTACGTAAAAGTTCATTTATAGTAGTAGTAGCCCAGAAAAATGTAACAGAGACTGTTTGTAATAATACTACACACAAATAGGATTAACTGTGTTGTTTGTGTGGCAAACAAAACCAAAAATCAAACTTTTATGGCGTCAATTTTTATTTTGAAATTGCATTTTGAAGTGTGCATTCCACCCTTTCTTAAACCCCGAATATCATTGTACGTTACTTTTTCTGTTGTGGTCTCGGTATCAGCATCGTTTCTGCGCTGGGTAAAAATGATGTTGAAGACAGCATGGGAACGACTGCTTGTTTCATTCATGTTGGTAGCAGCAACAGTCCTAAACAAGAAAAAGACAAAATCCAAAAGTTCTTAGACACCCACTAAGGAATAAAAACGGATCCAGATAATTTAACAAGAGAATGATTTACAGGCAGGGGAAATTAAAACAATGTGAGAAATTCATTGGATGACACTACCTATTCGTTTCTCAGGTAGGTTCCTGGGTTCATTAGGGCCTATGTTAATGAAAGTCTCATGATACAGACAAGCACCAGTTTTACTGGAAATATTTCTGTGTGTTTTAGTGGATAGAAAATTAAATATTCTTCTTCTTACATTTTTTATCAGACAGAGGGTTTTGACTTAATACTGGGAATCCATTGGTGTTTTTGCCTATGCGGATGTGTGTAACTTCTAATATGCTCAGATATGTCCAAATGGATTGCTGGGTCACATATTCAATTCCTCTGAAATCCAGTCTGGCTTTAAGGATCAGTTTCACAGATACTGTGTTTCTCATTAGCACTGCAGTATTTATGTATTTAATGTATTATCAAACTTGCACAAAGTAAGGCAGGATTGACAGAAGAAAATCTGCCTGAAGCCCATACAGAAAATGTTAATGCCGGACATGTGGAGATCTGAAAACTGGAACAAGGCATGGAAAGTGCAGAGGCTGGATGGCCTTTGCACAGAAGGTGTTTGAAAATGTTCATGACTGCCCAAATAGAGAGGTGTTTAAATATTTTGCTGAAATAGCAATTTATTTTGTAAGCATTTGTATTCTTTGGGTCCACCATGTTCCCACCACTGCATTGTCTGATCTGAAAGAGTTACTGGTGAACACAGACCAGCTGACACAGTATAGATGAGAGAAGTCAAGGAGCTGGTCTAATGATACACTGCTCAAATGCTGTGCTACTGTATCTCTGTGCATACCACAAGAAACACATTTTGAGGGATTGTTTTCCCCCTTCCAAAAATAGACAGGTTTCTATGCTGCCTACCCATCAAACACTGGGATCCTATGATAATCATAGACGTTTTGGGAAAATTCATGTGAAAACTCAATATATATATTCTTCTGTGATATACAGCTTTTATTTGACATAACAGTATTATAGCAGAAATGAGATGTTTTGTTATTTGCACGGTCGGATTAAGAAGTGAATTGTTTTTATTTTAGATCAAATATGTAATTCTTGAACCAAAACGTCTAACAAACACTGAATTAAATTGCAGAACAATCACATTTTTTATATCATAATTCAAAGCATAATTCAAATGCATTGATTGCAGAGAAATAAATATCTGCTATTTTGCTAATGTGGACTGTTATAAACACATTTTGCATTTAAGTATTTACACTTACTGCTACTTTCTAAAGGGATGAGACCTGCTCTTATATCCTATGAGCATTGCACTATACTTTATAGCGGGGATATTAAGCTCATTTAGCCAAATGCCTTGCCAGTCCTTAAAGTGTAAAACATTGTACTGAATGTATGTAAAAATCTAGGTTATTCAAATGCATTCTGACGTGAGTGTAGAGTCCTGGTACAAATGAATACACAAGAGAGATATACGTACAATGCAGTGCCTGAAAAGCAATGTCAGTATCTAGGTGACAGTTGCATCAGAGACCCAGAGAGAGAGAGAGACAATGCATTCACCGTTGCAGATTATTCAGGGAAAGAAAATCAAGCTACTGGGTTGGGCTTGTAATGTTCAACAGCAAAGACTGGCAGGTTTTAAAGCTATCCCAAAAAGCAGAAATAGTCTGAATCATTTTAAATGACTTGGAAACAGCAGTAATAAGGCAATTTTTGCCTCTACTACTTCTGTGTTTATTGCATATATTATGCTAATATAGCAGAAAATTCCAGAATTCTATTGATAGTTGTATACTTAGGAACATGATTAGTCATTAAAACACAGTGTCACAAGTCAGCACATTCTGTGAGCAGGAGTGTGCTGTGTGTGTGTGGTGTGTGTGTGTGTGTGTAGTGTGTGTGTGGTGTGTGTGTGTGGTGTGTGTGTGTGTGTGTAGTGTGTGTGTGTGTGTGGTGTGTGTGTGTGGTGTGTGTGTGTGTGCAGAGCCTACATATAAACCTGCACTTGTGCCAAAAGATTCAGTACCAGGGTGCTGAACAGTAGTCTATAACATGAACAAAATATGACAGATAGGGCAGCAGACATAGACTTTTCGCAAGCATCACTTTATTGCTAGTATGTCAACATTTCAGCACAGGTTCTGGAGTCTTTTCCAAGACAAAAGGCTCCATTGTCTATATCTATAGTGATTATAGATGATATATATATATATATATATATATAGTATATATGTTGCAATCAGACTCCAGAACCTGTGCTGAAATGTTGATATTTTAGTCAAATAGCAAATGTAAAAATAAGACTTTGTAATACCTGGCCTTGTTACCAGAGTCCATGAGATCCTGAATATCTTGATAAGAAGTGACGGCAAGTTTAGACAGATCTTCCACATAGGGTCCCAGAAGGGGGTGTTCACGCACTCGCAGGTTCCCCTTGTTTTTGGGGTTCAGCAAGTCTCTAACTCGCTCACAGTATATTTCCATATAACTGACCTAAAGATTAGAGAGTAGGAGTAATCGGAGGGAGTTTATAATAACATATTTACCCATTTTCCTTAAAGGAGAAGGAAAGGTTAAAACTAAGTAAGCCTTATCAGAAAGGTCCATCTAAATATACCAGTAAACCCCCAAAGTAATGTTGCTCTGAGTCCCCTGTCAAAAGAAACATTGCATTTCTTTCCTTCTATTGTGTACACATGGGCTTCTGTATCAGACTTCCTGCCTTCAGCTTAAACCTCATTGCCCTGGGCAAGAGCATGCTCAGTTTGCTCCTCTCCCCCCACCCCTCCCTTCTCTACTGTAATCTGAGCCCAGAGCAGGGAGAGACTCAGGCAGGAAGTGATGTCACACCACATTAATACTGCAGCTCCTATTCTAAACAAACAGAGAGTTTCTAGAGGTTTTTACTCAGGTATGGTAAAACATTCTACAGAATAAATGTAGCATTCTAGCTTGCACTATTGCAGCTAATCTATTGGCAATAAAATGCCTCCTTAGCTTTCCTTCTCCTTTAAGCCTTAACAGAAGGATATCAATATCTATCTGAGAAATGACTGGAAACACCAAAATATGAAAAGGGTTTGTAATTATGTAAATACAACATACTGTTACAATGCACCTATTGACCCTATAGGTTTGCTTCCCCCTCTAAATGCTGTGACAATTTGTTATGTGCTGCTACTTATAATGAAGATCAAATCATCTTCTTCTAAATCACTAGAAATTGCTGCCAATCTACCTGCATCACAGATACAGGGAAAGACTAACCCACACTTACCTCTACAGAGTAAGACATGTTGTCATTGGTCGTGTCACTGATTCGAGAGAAAAGATCTTCACAAAGCTACAGCACAGTCAAAGAGATAGAAAGGCAGGAGTATATTATTATTTGTTCCTGGACAGCAATGTTTTTATCTCAAGATTGGCAAACGGGGGTCAACAAATAGAGTTTCATGTTACAGGTTCATCGTGAAGGCTTCCAGGGGTTAATGCTGCAGACACTGTAGGGTTACTGAATAATTCACAGGCAGAGAACAGTCTTAAACATTTATAGACACTGAGAAACCAATCAATAATTCAGGGCATGAGAGGGAAAGAGATGAAGAGGAACTAATATTGTAAAGCGAATAAAGCGAAGTAAGAGTTAACAGGATCAGAAGTACTGGATGTAGAAATATCACATTTGCCGTTTACCGGTTCCCCTTCAAACTTTTAATACACTGAGGACCCTGGGAAATATAATTGGCCTTTGCTGACGGGCCACAAATGTAATAACTGAGATCCAGAGTATACAAATATGTTAATGTCTTATTAATCATGGTTCTTTAAGAGAATATAGTGCACGCTGGTAAAGCATTTTGGAAATTAGGGAAGGGAAGTTGAACAGCAGCCTTGCACACAGCAAAATGTTAATTATTTGCATCCAAGAAACAACTATTCACAAGAAACTGCTGAGTGGAGTTATTTAACACTTTGGGGCACATTTACTATGGGTTCGAATTTAAATCCTTCGACTTCGAAGTCGAAGGATTTACCGCAATTCGTTCGATCGATTCAAAGGATTTTAATCCATCGATCGAACGATTTTCCTTCAATCAGAAATTGCTAGGAAAGCCTATGGGGACCTTCCCCATAGGCTAACATTGGTACTCAGTAGGTTTTAGGTGGCGAATAGGTGGTCGAAGTTTTTTCAAAGAGACAGTAATTAGACTATCGAATGGTTGAATAGTGGAACGATTTTTACTTCGAATTGTTCGATTCAAAGTCAAAGTCGAAGGTCAAGTTGCCAATTCGATGGTCAAAGTAGCCAAAAAAATACTTCGAAATTTAAAGTATTTTTCATTCTAATCCTTCACTCGAGCTAAGTAAATGTGCCCCTTTGTGTATGAAAAGTGGCAAGGCCAACAAACACTTAGGGGCACATTTACTAAGGGTCGAATATCAAGGGTTAATTAACCCTCGATATTCGACCCTCGAAGTAAAAACCTTCGACTTCGAATATCAAAGTTGAAGTATTTACAGCAAATACTTCGATCGATCGAAGTAAAAATTGTTCGATCCTTCGAATTTTAATCCATCGATCAAATGATTTTTCTTCGATCAGAAATAGCTTACAAAACTTATGGGGAAGGTCCCCATAGGCTAACATTGTAGCTCGGTAGGTTTAAAGTGGCAAAGTAGGTAGTCAAAGTTTTTGTTAAAGAGACAGTACTTCGACTATCGAATGGTCTAATAGTCGAATGATTTATTGTTCGAATCATTCAAATTGAAGTCGAAGGTCGAAGTAGCCTATTCGATTGTCGAAGTACCCAAAAAAAAACTTCGAATCCATCACTCGAGCTTTAATGTGCCCCTTAAAGAACTGCTATAGTCAGATTTTACAAAATCGTTCTCTCTCTCCCCAGTAGATCATGCTCTCTTTTTGAATGGATGGAATGTGGTTTGTGCCACAGCTTGGAAAACTGTTATATTGAGATCTAATGAGAAAATGTTCCCAAGACAAGCTGCATGGCATTTGTTATACATATGCAATAAATGCAAATAAGAAGAAATATTTAGTGCCTGGTGTGTGAAATAAGAGCTTACAGGGGTACTGAAACTAACTTAAAAAAGAGGTGGGGCTCGCCTTCTGCAGTTCCAGCCCAATAAATGCCCTTCATTTTGTGAAAGATGTGGTCATTCAAACTCACAACTCAACTCAAACTCATGGTTTTTTACGAGCCAAGGGTGTAAAAGATATAGGTTTGGAACAGGTCTATAATGTGTAAGCTGGAACTGTAGAGGTGCATATCACAGCAAGAACCTGGGGCCAAGGGCTTTTTGAATGAGAACTTAATGCTCTAACATGCCTTCTTAAATGATTAATTTAGAAAAGCTATTGACTATAATGCAATAAATTAGAAATATAGAAGGACAGCGAAAGCAAAGCTGATTTTATGGACAATTTCTAGAGGAGAGGTTCAATAGCGCAGCTCCCATTGTCTTCTATAGCACCTCGACAACATTTATCGGCAATGTTTTGCCTTAGAGGTGGTTTTTTTTCACTTAATAAATCTGAAATTTTTGAGCACTATAGAAAGACCACAGATTTTGAGAGATTTGTTTGTTAGTAAATAACTCCTTAAGAGTCAAGTGTCATAGAGACACAAGGAAGGATATCCTGGATCCAGAGAGCTTACAAAGAAAGTTGGTCTTGATACAAACCACAACAACATTGTTTTCCAAATTGGTATAAATCATAACAAATTAAATTATACCAGGGGTATAACAAATTAAATTATACCAGGGGTATGATTCCTTGTTGGGATGGCTCCTGTTTGCCCATCATAGTGTAAGATTTACCAGCCCCAGTCTGTCCATAGGCAAAGATACAGACGTTGTATCCTTCAAATGCGTGAAGCAGCATCTCTTCCCCAATGTCACAATACACCTGCTGCTGGCCCGCATACTGACTGTCCTCTTCCTGTAACACACATAGCAGTGTTAAAACTTACAGCGTGTTCTCAAATTTATACAAGCCTGGATAGGAGCTACATTTTAGATAACAGTGCCCCATGTCTTATATTAATATGCACTAATAATCATTACCAAAGATATGCTTTCTAAATTTTTATTCCTTCACCAAGTAGAACGTAATTTTTAACAGAAGTATTGTTTTTCATCTTTATAGAACAGAACTATGGAAGACGCCAGTATCAGTAAACCACTGGTCCCCAACATTCTTTTACCCATGGGCCACATGTAAAAAAAAGTTGAAGAACATCATAAGTAAGCAAAAAGGTTTTGGGGTGCCAAAAATGGACTGGGATTGAATACTGGTAGCCACTATGTGGACTGGCAGCCGACTGGAGGTTCACATAGTTTTTCTGCAACTAAACCTTGCCTTTAAGCCAGGAATTCAAAGATCAAGCACCTGATTTTAGGCCATTGGAATTATTGATGTGCGGGTCGAGAATTTCTGGACCCGCACCCGACCCTAACCTGCCCGCACCCGACCCGGGCCCGCTGCTCCCCTTTATTTATAGACCCGCGCACGCCCCGCAGTGACGTCACAAAAGGGGCGGGCGGAAGTCTGTAAATTCTGGCGCCCAAAGCTGGCAGTACTAGGTCGCGGGCAGGGAGAGCAGGAGAATAGCTTGACCCGCCGGCGACCTGCGCATTTTATCCAGGGGACGGCCCGAACCCGCCTCGGGTCGGCCCGCACATCACTAATTGGCACTATACCAGAATGGCTGCGTTGTGCAAATTCAGTTACAAGAGACCACTTGAGGTAAAAAGATAAACAAAATGTATTTGACATGAACTGCATGGATTATGAACTCATAAAGAGTAACAATCCTGAACAAAAGAATCACAGAGTTTTATAGAATTGGGAATGTATGACATGAGAATGTACATAAGTAAAAGGGAGTTGCTGGTGGGAGAGCATAGAGATATCTCTTCACAGCACAGAAAAACAAAGAACTGCTTTTAGAGCCAAAAAGGTGGTTCAGCATGAATGCCAGGCTACTAGTAGCCATGGCTAGCTTGAGAACAAAATACATCTATGTTCCTGGGGGAATCTGCATACACAAAATTTTATTCTCTCTCAGTTGATAACAGAATACTGTAATGACCAAAGGTGGACCTGATGAAATGTTGGGCCATAAAGGGGATTAGAAACCAAAACTATTGCTGGAGAGCAGTGATCCCCAGCCAGTAGCTCGCTAGCAACATGTTGCTCACCAACTTCTTGGCTGCTGCTCTCAGTGGCCTCAAAGCAGGTGCTTATTTTTTACTGGCTTGGAGGTAAGTTTTGGTTGCATAAAACTAGGTGTACTGTCAAACAAAGCCTCCTTCAGACTGCCAGTACATATAGGGGCTACCAAATAGCCAATCACAGCCCTTGTTTGAAACCACCAGGAACTTTTTTCATGCTTGTGTTGCTTCCCAACCTTTTTTTACGAATGTGGCTCACGGTTAAAAAAAAGTTGGTGACCCCTGCTGTAGAGTAATAAAATAAGGAAGTATTAATTTGGGGAAAGGGAAGGAAAAAGGAAGGAAAGGGGTAGAAAGGATCTGAAAACATTAAGAAAAATGCATAGTAAACTACAGAATGGTTAAGAAATGCAAAAATGATTTGAAGGTTGAGGTTTACGGCAGAAATAATAGCAAACAGTTGCAGAGTAGAAAGAAATAATTGTATTGGGCATAAATAAACTGCTGTGTCAAAGTAATAGCCTTAAAACAAGGTTGTCAAAGGGATGCAGAACAGTCATATATGAGCTTTATTTTCATTAAAATAACAAACAACACAATCTTGCAGGTTTCCATCTATTTTGGCTTAAACAACCCTGTGCTGTTTGCTACTCACTGAAGTGTGTGACCAGTAGGAATAGTCAAAGCTGAAGCTTTTGGGAGTCTCTTTCGGCTGTTTGGGGTTGACGATTGCTAGAAATAAGAGAGAAGAAACCATATTAAATACTTTTTTGTAAATTGCTTGTTTGATATTGGTCTACCACATATACATGTTTCATTTTTAAAGAGAATGTATATACTGTGGCTTTCAGCTGAAGGTGAAGTATAACCTTCCAGCATACATAAGAAGCATGGTCACAATAGAACTTTTTACCCAGGTCTTAAGGGCCAGTGGGTCAATTAAAGAAAAACAATTATTATTACTATACATCATTATTACATTCACACACACTATAGTCCATTTTATCAGGAGCCAATTGATTTGCCTGTATGTTTGTGGATTGTGGGAGAAAACCAAAGGGGCAGATTTACTAAAGGGCAAAGTGGCTGTCACTAGCGTTTGAGGAGCATGTCATATTTGTTTTAGGGTGGACTCATGTCTAGGGTACCTCTTTGGTCTTTATTTTGCTTCCTTGGACATTTTTAATAAGTGGTCAGTTCAAGCATTTGCACATCTCTAATAAAGACATCCATACGACCTATATGTACCCGCCCTATTCAAATTGACCTAAGAGTAAGAGTAGCGAAGTTTCGCTAGGCAGACGTGAATGCTAACGAAAGTTCGCTATGAAACGCTCGTGCTGACTAATTAGCGTGGTCTTAATAAATTTACGCCTGGCAAAATGATGTGAAGTGTGGCGGAGCCTTAGATGGCAAAAATTCTCCCTTTAGTGAATTTGCCCCAATGTATCCAAATGAAACTCACACCTGCAAAGGGAGAATATACAAAATTGTTGCACATTGTGTCCTAGCTTGAATCAAACCTAAAACCCCAATGCTGCAAAACAGCAGTTCTAACCCTGACAATACTAATCATCTGCCAATTTAATCCCTGCCTCTTCTGTATACATTAAACTCCCAGTCTTTCACTGGGGGCACTGAACATATTTGTGTAGCATCGATCACACTATGTCCACCCTTCTGATGTTTGAATACAACACAATATAAAAAATACACCCATGGACACCACCTCATTTAGCAGGAAAGATGCTGTTTTCCTGTAGCCGGCATCTTCTTTCCTGCTGATTTACAGTACATACTCTGATCTACTGTCACTTACCTGACCTTAGGTATGAGCTCAGTAGGCAATAACAAAAATGTTACCAATACCATTGAGAGAGTATTCAGTTATAATTATTTGTCAGAAAAGTAGAGTTCATCTATTAATCTGAGCTATTAGTATCTGTAAACACTAATGCACAATTATTGCCTCTGGCCAAATATCATACTGTCCAGAAATCTTGATATGCAGATGCGAGTACAATGAGAAAACTGTACCATATGTTAAAGAGACATGCAAAAATGTACTCATGCAGACCCACGCCAGGCCTGATCCATATAACTGCCACCTGACCTTTTCGTGTTGACTTGCACATGACAAACCCACTACCCAACCCAGATTTGCATCAATCCACTGCAATCAGATAGAGTCATGTTATCACCCATGAGATATTATTAGAATTTCCCAAGAGATATGGTTACTAGGATGAACAGCAATAAATGAATGTGAGAACTAAATTTTGCTGTGTATATGTATGTTTCATGATGCAATATATTTTTCTCACACAGTCAGATATCTGGTAAAAAAAAAAAAAAAAATATATATATATATATAGACAAATACAAGAGTCCTCTGCACTCAACCCATTATCAATATATTTAAGAAAGAGACATTTTGTGCATACTGCTACTGAAAAATGCCTTACCCTTTAAACAAAACAGGGATTGTTTGTCCATATATTGCAATATATTTAAGCTGGCCAACTACGTCAAAGTCATCCCATATCTGGCCAGTCCTATGCTCAATTTTCATCTGATTCATTAAGAATTCTATCTATATCTACGTAGTTGGCCAGCTTAAATATATTGCAATATATGGACAAACAATCCCTGTTTTGTTTAAAGGGTAAGGCATTTTTCAGTAGCTGTATGCACAAAATGTCTCTGTCTTAAATATATTGATAAGGGGTTGAGTGCAGAGGACTCTTGTATGTGACTATATGTATTTTGTGGTCACAGCCTCATTGCCTAATGGTTTTTAAAATTAGTGGTGAGCACAACTTTCCCTTGTTTTATTTATATATATATACAGTATATATATATATATATATATATATATATATATATATATATATATATATACAGTATATATATATATAGAGAGAGAGAGAGAGAGAGAGAGAACAAAAAAGGACCACTACTGCTCACCATTTGCCTGAATCCATTACCTATGGTCATAGGTTATGACCAAATGACTAAGGGATCTACTCCCGAAACGCGTTAGGTTTTACAGCAGCAACCCCAATAAACCTATTGCAGAAGTTCCGTCTGTCTGTCAAGTCTTATATATATATATATATATATATATATATATATATATATATATATATATATATATATATATATATATATATATATATATATATGCATATATTATTATTTCTTGATAATATATATATATATATATATATATAGAACAGTCCTAGTCAGGTGCACTCTCTTCCAAAAAACATCCGCCTGGGTGCAGGTAAAAATATCACTATCAAACCCTCTCAACAAACCGCACTCCAAGGACTTGTGAGTTGTCAAAAATCAAAATGCCTTTATTTCAACGTTTCGGCTCTCACTCGTGAGCCGTCTTCAGGAAAGTGGAAAACTCTACAAATGTGAAGCGCTTTTTAAGTGCAGAAATGGCGCCAAATGACGTCATCATTAGTGGGTGTGTTCAAACCATGACAACAATACAAACAAATAATAAACGTTGCATCTCCGTGTCTGCAATGATCTAATCTGTGTATCCATGAGTGCATGAGATTACCTAAGTGCATATTCACCCCAGCGTGCATCTTTAAAAACAGCCGTTGTTGTGTGCAGCTGCGTCCCCTGTCTCGCATCAGAGAACGTAATTAAAAACACTTACCCCCAGGCGATCTAAGGTGTGGGCCGCTCTCTCCCTCACAGTCCCCCCTCTCGGCAGATCATACCTGTGTAGTGTGCTGATTCGCCCGTCCGCTCATTTTACTTTCCGGTTCCTAGAGGCAACAGCTCCCTGCTCTCGCGCAGTATCCGGCCTTAGTCCCGCCCACGTTGCCATGGTGCGTACTAACGCTTTCAACTGCGGGGAAACCATAGACTCCATTCACTCCTTGCAGGCGACGATGCGCATTCTTGCCCAGATTATGACTCTCTATCCACATTGTATGGTCACATCACTCTTTCCCTGGCATCAGGGTGTACACTAACCATATGGTGCCACAGACCATAATCTGGGCAAGAATGCGCATCGTCGCCTGCAAGGAGTGAATGGAGTCTATGGTTTCCCCGCAGTTGAAAGCGTTAGTACGCACCATGGCAACGTGGGCGGGACTAAGGCCGGATACTGCGCGAGAGCAGGGAGCTGTTGCCTCTAGGAACCGGAAAGTAAAATGAGCGGACGGGCGAATCAGCACACTACACAGGTATGATCTGCCGAGAGGGGGGACTGTGAGGGAGAGAGCGGCCCACACCTTAGATCGCCTGGGGGTAAGTGTTTTTAATTACGTTCTCTGATGCGAGACAGGGGACGCAGCTGCACACAACAACGGCTGTTTTTAAAGATGCACGCTGGGGTGAATATGCACTTAGGTAATCTCATGCACTCATGGATACACAGATTAGATCATTGCAGACACGGAGATGCAACGTTTATTATTTGTTTGTATTGTTGTCATGGTTTGAACACACCCACTAATGATGACGTCATTTGGCGCCATTTCTGCACTTAAAAAGCGCTTCACATTTGTAGAGTTTTCCACTTTCCTGAAGACGGCTCACGAGTGAGAGCCGAAACATTGAAATAAAGGCATTTTGATTTTTGACAACTCACAAGTCCTTGGAGTGCGGTTTGTTGAGAGGGTTTTATATATATATATATATATATATATATATATAAGCTATATTGTAAACTAAAGCAGGATGACCATAGCTTTCAGGACTATGGCAGATGAGACATATTGTAGGCCACACCTAATCTCCTCCATCGTATGTACAGGGGTTACTGTTGTAGCTATATGGGAGGACGCCATGGAGTGTGGTTAGAACCAGGGCCGTAGCTACAGAGGAAGCAGACCCTACGGCTGCATGGGGCCTCCTATGCCTCCTGGGCTCCATGAGGCCCTAATTAATGAGTAATTTTAATACATATTAGTAATACAGGGCAACCACTGGATATGTTGGGGGCCCTAAAATTATTTTGTTATGGAGCCCAGTAACATCTAGTTACGCCACTGGTTAGAACCTTGCACTTTCCCAGGTATTGCAAGTAGCCATTCCTGGTAACTTTACTGTATAACTGTGCTGTGTTATGCAATATATTTTTTAAGAGACCTAGATTGTTCAGGGGTATTGTTTTCCTTTAATATCTCCACAGAGTGCTAACAAAATGACTACAATTACTCCTCGGTTATTTCAGTGGTAATTGCCAGAATCAGCATGTGTATTCGTAAGTCAGATGACTGCTAATTGGAAAATGCAGTCAGCTTTGTCGAGCAACATTCAATAAGTACTGATTGGGGGGGGGGGGGGTTGTCACCATGGAATTGTACATCAAGCCATTGTCCTACTTGTCTGGTAAATAATATATGAATTAAAGTTATGCTTTGGTATAAATAAGATTTATGTCTATTAACATAATCTGGCAGGGTTGCTTTTGGTAATGTTGGGGCACATAGCAAATTAGGCTTTGTTATGGGTTTTCCATGCACTGTTCTAATGCACAGACTAGTCAGCACCCTTCAATCCATTGGTGGATAATGTGGACACACAAGATCCCTTTGTCCATTCACAGAAAGCTCTCAGTCAGCAAGTCCTAACACAAGCCACATCCCCGTGCTGCCAGAGTCACAAAGAGAACAAAACAAAGGGGTCAGTTATAAGGTGGGACACATATAAAGAGATATTTTGTGTCACCAACAGAAAATAAGAAATAAAATAATCTGCTGCAAGAACCCTGCATGCCGAACAGTCTGCTGCTTGCCTGGTGCTAGGGTTCGGCATGTGGTGGAACGAGTGGACAGAATATTGCGTGGGGCTGGGGAAGACCCGGCGATCTTGGTACACATAGGTACCAATGACAAAGTTAGAGGAGGTGGTGAAGTCCTCAAGAATGATTTAAAAAAAAAAAAAAACTAGGAGTAAAGATGAGGGCGAAGACTTCCAAGGTAATTTTCTCAGAGATTGAACTTGATGGATGTGTGTCTATTTCAACCTAACTTACTATGTCATACTATGTAATATATATATATATATTTATGGGAGATTAACTTCCCATTAATTGGATAACCTGGATACACTGGCAGCCCAACATGGTCCTCAGAATTTGTACTCTAATACTCACTGGTTGTATTTCCAGACATCTGAATGATGCATTTTGAATCCTTCCCAATTTCTCGTGAGTTGAACGGCCGTACTCTGACCGCAACCTTCACCGAGGCTCCCGCCATGTCCTGGAGGATACAAACAAAAGCATAGACTCAGTATTATGATGCTGTATCCGAGTGAACTCAAGAGTGGGAAAAAAGAAAATGGTGCAATCAGAAGTCAGAACAGAAAATGGCAAATACGGAGAGGTCAAAAGAAGATCCTAATAAGGACATTAGGGGTAGGAGAAGTGCACCCAGTGTATAAAGTAATGAATGTTTAATGATGTAAATGAGAAACATGTGCCTTTTCAAGGAAGAGGCTGGCTGATGCTCTTAACCCTAGTAAAGTAACTGGAATCACAGTCACTTAGAGGCAAGAGATAAAATAATACGTCAGGTCAATATATACAACTCTTGGGAGCTTTAATCCCTCAGGTATGCACAGAGAACAGGAGGTTGTCTATTTAGATCAAAAGAAAGGTTGTGTGACCCCACCACCTCTGAGGCAAGTTAATCATGAAATGGTCCTTTAATTAGATACAATCATCCCATGCCTACCACTCTATTTAACTAAACAAGCCACTTTCAGCATTACTCAGCAAGTCCAGCTGCTTTAAAATTAACAACACTAGGTAATGTAGAATGACTCATATTTTTTATATTTTTTTATTTTCTCCCCGAATCTCACAATGTGTCCTTACCCTAATTGTTCGTTTTGTCTTCCAAATGAGAATAATGTAAATCACCGGCATCAAAACATACAAGGCTACTTTTAAGCGCATGTCGTTGCAAAACGCACAGAGGCCCTTTTCTGAGCAACTTCACTGAAATAGCAATTCCATTACCAAGTAGTGAAATCTACCAGAGTAAAACACACTGGGAGATTAGTAGCCACAATTGTATGTAAATTTCACACATTGACACATTGGTTTTGAATTGTTTTGTCCCAGCGCCACCATTCATAATAAAAACATGCAGAGGAAATCACACCAGAGAAAATTTCTACTAAAATGCCATTTCTGAAGCATTTTTCCGATACTGATCGACTTATTGATCTTGTGGGAGGAGAACAGTAGCATGTGGCATCATGGATAGTAAATCACTTGGGAGCTGAAATTGCATGAAATCTTTGCTTTGCTATAGACGCATGATTTGTCGCCAAAACACAAAAAAAAATCACGGCGACTAATCTCCCTGGGTGCCACTGCTCTTACTTTCAGCCAAATATTTATCGGGGAAGCCGTCGGAGAGCCCCACGCACGGGGCGATAAGCTGATGACTTGGTCTATTGGCTTTTATCACTCCATGTATGACCATCTTAAGGATTAATTATATGTAAGTTTGGATCAAGTATAAGGTACTGTTTTATTCTTACAGAGAAAAAGGAAATCATTTTTACAAATTGGATTATTTGGATAAAATCGGAGTCTATGGGAGACCACCTTTCCATAATTCGGAGCTTTCAAGATAATGGACTTCCAGATAATGGATCCTATACCTGTATTATGTTTTTATTTTATTATTAAATATGAATGGTCTCTACTCCTGGAACTTTCAGGCCCCACCTAGTGAAGGGCCAATGTTTCCAAAAAGGCTTGGAACTGAAGCTCAGTGTAACATATTGTTCAGTGTAAAAATAAAAACAGGTAAATAGATAGGCTGTGTAAAATAAAAAATATTTTCAATATAGTTAATTAGCCAAAAAATGTAATGTATAAAGGCTGGAGTGACTGAGTAAATAGATGTGCAAGATAAAAAAGGTTTCTAATATAGTTAGTTAGCCAAAAATGTAATGTATAAAGGCTGGAGTGACTGGATGTGTAACATAATAGCCAGAACACTACTTCCTGCTTTGCAGCTTTCTTGGTTTCCACTGATTGGTTACCAGGCAGTAACCAACCAGTGACTTGAGGGAGGGCCACATAACTGTTGCTTTTGAATCTGAGCTGAATGCTGAGGATCAATTGCAGACTCACTGAACAGTTATGTCCCATGTGGCCAACCTTCAAGTCGCTGACTGATTTAGAGAGATGAAAAGCAGGTTACAGTTATGTGGCCCTCCCTCAAGTCACTGGTTGGTTACTGCCTGGTAACCAATCAGTGGAAACCAAGAAAGTTGCAAAGCAGGAAGTAGTGTTCTGGCTATTATGTTAGACATCCAGTCACTCCAGCCATTATACATTACATTTTTGGCTAACTAACTATATTAGAAACATTTTTTATCTTGCACAGCCTATCTATTTACTCTGTTTTTATTTTTACACGGAACTATTTTGTAAAATACTGTGTACTTGCCTACAATAATAGCATCTTTCTCTGTTAAAACTGTTATGATACTTGTTCCACTTAACGGCCATTTAGCAAATTATGCTAACGGTCAATTAGCAGGCAATTAGCAATCATACCAAGGAAGAAAACTGGAAACTGGTATTTTTTCTGAAGGCATTACAATGGATTCAAGCTCCTAGTAACCAGTTATTATGGATTTTACATCCATATTGCATCTTGTTATTTATATGACAGACTGTTCAGCACTGTTATCTGACTTCCTAACATGTTCTCTAGGCAATTGATTCTCTCTAGGTATGTGAGCTTCCTTCTGCTATGCCAGATGCCAGGTTTCTTAGTCCATTTCCTACATCACATGCCCAAGCGCCCTTTCAGATTTTATTTAAAAATATGTTGCTCAAATCAAGCAAATGGGGTCATAATAATTTGCCATCAATACCAAATTCTTTTTTTCACATTTCGATAAGACAGCCTAATGTGTTTTCAGCCTTAAAGCACTTTATCATAGGTTATGATTAAATGCAGGTTTGGGGCAAGGCACCCATCAGTAAATAGTTGAATACATACCAGCATGAATAAATATGTTCTTTGCATAATAAATGATTAATGCTTTATTCCAGTGTACATTACATAAAATATATCTGCTGAAAGTCTGCTCTCCTCCAGCCAATGCACCAATCCAAACAGTGCCTTGAATGTTCTGGGAAAACTTTGAATAACAAAGGTGTACAAAGAATTGTGGGAATAGGAGTTTAATCTAGTTGAATCTATTTCCTGGCTACACTGAAGGATTTTCCCATAATTCAAGCATAATTAAGGTTGCAATGGGATGATAGACTGATGCAATTTTGGCCTATGTGTTAAAATAAGTGCTTCAACAAACCAGACACAACTGTGCTGAAGAACTTATATACCTGTAACTATTATGAGTGTTTTAATAAAAAAAAAAGAATTTGCGGTTCATGTTTAATATGAAAATGACATTTATTATACAGCCCTGGATTAGTTCTACTTTAATCCAGATGTATAATCCAGGCTCTGAATATTGAAGTTGCCTTGATTTAACCAATGTTGGGTTCACTATTAGTAAAATATTAGTTCTCCCAATACCTTCTTGTGAGCTGTAGTTTTTTAAGCACACATAGCAAATAGAAGTTAAGTTTGTAATTAGTGCCCTTTTGCAACAATGTGTCTTAATCAATGAATGACTATTTGAATAATTCACACTGGTTGCACCCTACTAACTAGTTGCCTAGATACCCCTCTTAGACCAATCAGAAGATAGCTTTTACTAGTGGCCTTTATGATGACCCCTGATAGGCTGCTATGGGCTGATGCAAACTATTGAGAATTTTATGACATTACCCCATCTTCTCACAGCAACTCTGATGAGTCATGAAGGTGGGTGGAAATGTACAATTACCCAATTACTACAATAAAAGCCAAAAGCACATTTCCCCATTGACAGGTGCCTATTTCTCCTTTTAATTAGTAAACAGCTGCTGTGCTTATTTAACCAATTTAAAAATCCACTTTTTCCAAATAAATCATGCAGAATTGTTCATCCCCGTGCATTTTTATGTATATACTACTTTGCAAGAGGCACCTTATAATGTCAGATTATGGATTTATATATCAGTACATGTTCTGCTGTGCTTTTCCAACAATAGTACAAGCTTTGTTGAAACATAATGCCTCCTTAAAGTCAACAGAGGTCCCTCTTTCACTAGAGTGTCTAGATGAGGCTCAGTAACGTAACTGGAAGGGGGCAGCCGGGCTCCCCACCCCCCTCCATACAAGATTATCTGGCCGGAAATCGCCAGTGCGCGAGCTGTCGGGGGGCCCTGAGGGGGTGTGGGCCCTGGCCCAATCGCACCCCCTGCTCCCCCGGTAGTTCCGCCACTGATGAGGCTGTCTCATCAGAGCAATGATGGCTGCTCCCTTTATATATATATATATATATAAAAAATAAACAAGGCTCTCTGTGGAGAATAAACAATGCCTATGCATTTTATTAAACATCTAAAGTAAGCCTATGATTAAGTGTTTGTAACACGAAACGTGTAAGGCTAGGAACACAATAAATCTTTTCTAATTTTCTACTATTTGATGGAAGATTGCCTTTATTTGAGTGCCTGCTCCAGATTCTTTTAGGTTCCGCTCCCCATGCTGAGGGCTCAGGCGGTGCACCTGGGCCACTTCCAAAATGTGGTGAGTAAATACTTTACTCCATGGAGACCCCCTCTTGGTCTTATTAAAACATCTAAAGTAAACTGAATGCAATATCAAACCATCTTATAAACATGATATATTTTCGCCTGCTCGAGCCCAACGGGTTCCTCTTATAGACCCACCTGATGATGTCACAAAAGGGGTGGGGCAAGGGGCACGCATCTATAAAAGTTCAACCCAGAAGTTGTAAACCGGCATTTGGAATGTCACGGATGGGGAGAACATTCAGAAGAGCTCAACCCGCACCCGCCTGCGCCCCGGAAAGGGGGGATGCAAGGTCGGGCCAAACCCAAAATCCAAAACGTTTTTTAAATTAAGTCGGTTTCCGATAGTTCACCAGAAATAAAGACGTTTTCCAATTACTTTCTATTTTGTATATGTGACTGTTTTTCTAATGTTGAAGTGTAACGTTTCATTTTTGCTGAAAAATGTATCAACTATATGTTGCAAAATTGTAACAGTTTAGAATCTGCACCTGAATTACTGAGCTCAAACACCAGAGACAGGGACTTTAAACTTTAAACTTAAGATTTTGGAAAAACTGTAAAAAATAAAAAATGGAAAGCAATTGAAAAGCGTCTTTATTTCTGGAAACAACTAAACTGAAAAAAAGTGTCTGGAACGGGAACAACCATTTTTGTGAGAAATTAAATATATTGGCAAATATATATTTTAAAACTATATATGAGCATATTTATTTAATCAGAAAGAAGTTTCCATCAAATGAATTGCATAAATAGTCACCAGTAACCCACATCCATAGACCGCAAATCCTTAGCATGACAAAAGCCATACTCACAAATCAAGGAGACACAAGATGAAGTAACGACTGTATCTCCGAGTGTCCTAGTGTGGAGTGCTGAGCATTGATAAGTGCCTCCAAATGTTTGCCTTGCTCAGCACACACACATCAAGTCAGGAGCAGTGAATAAAGAATTATACGACTTTAAATGAGGCCTCATAATCAAATGAATAAAGCTATATATACTGTACATGATGTGTAGCAGCAATTCACAGTAATGAACTTCCCTAGAAATAATGTTGGCTCTCACAGTATGAGCCCCTTTATGTTATTTATACGTCCCCTCTCCCTACAATGCCGGAGCTTATTCTACTGCTCATCAATAATCCTATGTATTGAATTCACTTGTGTATATATTTGTAATGACAGCAGTGTAATATTCATGATTCTTTTATATGATACGGATGTAGATCTCATCACAGATCTGTGTGGTTTTAAATGGAAAAATTCTAAATTCCATGGGGCAGTTTAAAAAATACATAATTTTCAAATGGAATGCCAGGTACTTTCTATAGTCTATATTTTCAATGTTTTCTAACACTTGAAAATGAATTTGTTCTAATCTCTCAAATTTCCCAGTAGTACCTCTGTATGCCAGATTCCATGCTTTCTAGACTAATGCAGTTTTGTCATTACGATCATCATCACTTATTAATATACATCCCCTGAAAGTTATGATTTCCAGTAATATTTCAGTAGGCCAGATCCCTGGATTCTAGATTATTACAATTCCCCTTTAGTACTTCAGTAAACCAGATTCCTTGCTTTACAGACTGATACAATTTCCCAGTAATATGTCAGTAGGCCAGACCAATGGATTCTCTGCATTCTAGATTATTACAATTTCCCTGTAGTACTTCATTAAACCAGATTCCTTGTTTTACAGACTGATACAATTTCCCGGTAATATGTCAGTAGGCCAGACCAATGGATTCTAGATTATTAGAAATTCCCAGTAGCACTTTAGTGAGCCAGATCCCTTGCTTTCTAAACTAATACAATTTCCCAACAATATGTCAGTAGGCGGATCTCTGGATTCTAGATTATTACAATTTCCCAGTAATACTTTAGTGAGCCAGATCTCTTGCTTTCTAAACTAATACAATTTCCCAAAAATGTCAGTAGGCCGGATCTCTGGATTCTAGATTATTACAATTTCCCAGTAATACTTTAGAGAGCCAGATCCCTTGCTTTCTAAACTAATACAATTTCCCAAAAATATGTCACTAGGCTGGATCACTGGATTCTAGATTATTACAATTTCTCTGTAGTATTTCCGTAAACCAGATCCCTTGTTTTCAAGACCGGTACAACTTCCCAGTAATCCGTAGGAGGCCGGGTCCCTGGATTCTAGATTATTCAGATTTCCCAGTAGTGTTTTAGAAAGGAAGATCCCTAGCTTTTTAAACTAACAATTTCCCAGTAATATTTCAGTATGCAAGATCACTGTATTCTAGATTTATACAATTTCCCAGTAGTACTTCAGTAAGACAGAATCCTTACTTTCTAAACTAATACGATTTCCCAAAAATATGTCAGTAGGCCGGATCTCTGGATTCTAGATTATTACAATTTCCCAGTAATACTTTAGTGAGTCAGATCCCTTGCTTTCTAAACTAATACAATTTCCTAAAAATATGTCAGTAGGCTGGATCATTGGATTCTAGATTAATACAATTTCCCTGTAGTATTTCAGTAAACCAGATCCCTTGTTTTCAAGACCGGTACAACTTCCCAGTAATCCGTAGGAGGCTGGTTTCCTGGATTTTAGATTATTACAATTTCCCAGTAGTGTTTTAGAAAGGAAGATCCCTAGCTTTTTAAACTAACAATTTCCTAGTAATATTTCAGTATGCAAGATCACTGTATTCTAGATTTATACAATTTCCCAGTAGTACTTCAGTAAGACAGATTCCTTACTTTCTAAACTAATACAATTTGCCAGTAATATGTCAGTATGCAGGATCACTGGATTCTAGATTGATACCATTTCCCAGCAGAATTTCAGTAAACCAAATCCCTTGCATTCTAGACTGAAACAGTAGTTGATAAAGTCACAGCAGCACTTGCAGCTTCAGTACCCTTAGTGAGCAATTGATACATTAGTTGCAAGGGTTGTTCTGATGCTGCTTAGAAATATATCAACTAATGTATCAAAAGTTAAGTGTTTTGATGTAGCTTACACAGTTTATGGGGCATATTTATCATAAAGTGATTTCCACCATGGTCCAGGAGTGAGCCAAGCCAACCAGGAGTCCTAGGCAACCCAGTCAACCAGCTTTTTCCCCTGCCCACATAGTGACATCACCAGGGGAGTTGCAGAGAATCTGCGGCAGCAAGAAATCCCGGACTAGAGGTAGGCAGAAGGCTTTTAAAGAGGTACCTGCCCAGCGCCCCCAGTCTTTGCACCCTAGGCAGGTGGCTCTTTTGCCTAATCCTAGTTCTGGTTCTGCCATGGTCTATTCATTTTTATGGGGTTTTAACAGAACAATTTGCTCTAGTTAGTAGGGTCTAATTTCACTCTCTATATAAATATGACAAGACATTCGACGGCAGACGGCACTTCTGAAAAAAGAGGGTTTATTGGAAAATCCTGCTGGAAAAAACCTGACGCGTTTCGGGAGTTATCCCTTAATCATAGGTTATAAATATGCCACAAATTTACAGGAAGGTAAATTAAACAATCATATTGAAATCCTAAACCCCATCAAATGCAGGTTTAAGGGCAAGGAAATAAAGAGTCAGCTGCTATTTATTTATGATGACGTCAAGCAGAATATCATTGACTGATAATAATCTCTGTAAATGCTGCAGAATATGTCAGCACTATAAAGTAATGGATACTAATTATCCCAAATGAAAATCATAGGCGGGGAAATAATTTCAGGCAAGTGTCAAATTAGTCAATAATGGTTTACTGAAAGGTAACTATGGTTACTGATAAAGGTACAGTCCTTTCATAAACCATCCCCTAAATCTGTATGTATAGCAGCCTGGATATATATACTGAATACATGAAAACATAATGCTGTGAGTTGCTCTGGGCACAATGTCATTCATCAAAAATATGGAGCTGATAAAAGTTGTTTAGCCGTTATTTATAACAAGAGTTTCACTGGCTTTTCTTGATGGAAATAACCTTTTCCATTGCTGCATGTAAGGCCTCTGGCTGAGGCATCTTCTTTCATGGCAGATTATATCCTCTGACAGTTCAGAGAATGGGTTTCCAGTGAGATTTTATACGCCACTCTAAGCATTGACAAGTAATGATCATTATTTCCCCATGGTTAAGCGCCTATTCTTGTACAGACAGTCATTGTATTCTTTATTAACCTAGTTGCCCTTTACTTGGTTGTCTTTGGGTTATATAAAGCTGAATAGAGTAAAACCATAATTAGAGAGAGAGTTATATAGGTGCTTGCCCAAGAGGTTATTGAGTGTCAAGCAAGGCACTTGCAGTAAAAATATTGCTTCAAAAAAAGGGGGGTATTGTTGTCCATTAGGAGGGGACTGCATCAATGCCCAACTAGATTTTCAAGCCTGTCCAATCACCAGGGACCATAAATGGGAGGATAAGTGTCTAGTGTAGGTAAATATTATTGACCAGTGTACTGCCAATTTATTGAAAGCAAAAGCCTAACTTGTTGCTATGAGTTACAAGGTGAGTATAGTTGTTTTTGAGAATTCCCCTTTAGAGGTCTGTTTAATAAAAATGTTACATTTTACCAATTGGCAGGGCACAATGGTGCTTTTTACTGCACAGATGCAAATGTGCACATTGTTAGTAAATAAGCATTTACTCGTTTCCCATTGAGTAAGTGTTAGAGAATGTCCTCTGTGCTCATCTAACAAGCAGTTGTATCACAGGGAAAGCAGGAGGAATAGAGCAAAGGGTCAGGATGAAATGCACAAGTTAGGGGATGGGTAGGGGGTGGGAAGAAGGACATCAATGTGCCTCTACATGCCTGTATTGATGAGCACAGACAGACCTCTATTCAAGGCCTCAAGTAGAGCTCAAAGGAAGGCTTGGACTGGCAATCTGTGTATTCTGGCAAATGCCAGAGGGGCTGCTGTAATATAAACAGGTAATAACTGATGAATGACACTCTTATGGTCTAATTTGTGATTAACATCAGTTTTAGCATTGCACATATGTCTTCTGCATGTATTCTTGAATATGTGGAATAGATTTCTGGGTTGATAATTCCACAAGAAATGAAGGGTGTGATATTGCTCCTAATGCAGAGAGATAGAGGGAGAGAATGAATGTGTGAGTGCTTAGAAAGATCCTGTATTGCTCAGGCAGGCACTGCAGGCAGAGCAATTACAGAACAGAAGGCATAATGCAGCAGTTCTGAGTCACATACAATGCAATCTGCTGTTCTCATCCTTTGCCAGCAACCTATAACAGGGACATGTCATCCCACACAAATAAGGATTATTGCAAATTGACATGGGCACAATATGAAGAACGTGTTTGGTTTAAGGAGACACATAGGGGGTCATTTACTGAGACCCTGGAGACAAAACTGCCAATCTTAATGCTTATTTAAAAAGTACTTCTGGGATCTGACTGTCATAGGGGTAAGTACAGAGCTTTGCTGCAGTCTGTGTTGGTACTGCCTGTATGTATTAAGGTGGCCATAGACACACAGATCCTATCGTATGAATCGAGGATTCGTACGATTTTAGGATCATGTGTGGCGTGTGGCGACATCTTTGGTCCGGCGGAGATCGGTCGTTTGGAGCCCGCCGGAGCCCATTGCGCATCGTAATCAGATCGTTCGGCCGAACAATCTGATTACCCTCGATATAGCCATGCTCGTTAATGGCATATCGGGGAAAGATCCGCTCGTGTGGCGATGTTGCCAAACGAGCGGATCTTTGCGTCTATGGCCACCATTACTCTCTAGTAACAGGAGTGGAAAGCAGACAAGCAGTGGCGGAACTACAGGGGTGCGACTGCACCAGGGCCCTCACCCCATCAGGACCTGCCGGTGGTTTGTGTGCAAGTGAAAAAACAGCGAAAATCATCTAGAGAGGAGGGTGGGCTATCCTATAGTCGCGTAAGCGCCAAAGCATTTGGAAAAGACAGAATTGTTAACTTTGCAAACATTTAGGGGCAGATTTATCAAAGGTCGAAGTGAAAATTCTAATTAAAAAAATTAATTTCGAACTCATTTTTGTGTAGTTAGACTAGGGAATAGTCCAATTCGGATTCGAATTCGAAAATTAGAATTTCCAAATTTATCATGTACTATCTCTTCAAAAATTTGACTTAGACCATCTAAAACCTGCCGAATTGCTGTTTTAGCCTATGGGGGACCTTCTTGAATCTATTTGGAGTCAGTTGGAGACTTTGAAAAATTTAAGGTTTTTCTGGGAAAAACTTCAAATGGCATGATTCGAATGCGCTATTCAGTGGCGGAACTACCGGGGGAGCAGGGGGTGCGAGCGGGCCAGGGCCTGCACCCCCTCAGGGCACCCTGGCAGTCCGTTCGCCCCTGAGAATGCCGGCATATGCGGCCGTACAGCGGGGGCGGGGCCCGGCTGCACGTCACGCACCAAGGCCCGCCCCCCTCTAGGATCGCCACTGGTGCTATTATTTAAATTTGTTTTCGACTTGAATTCAATGGAAAACAAATGCAGACATTTGCAAATGTAGATTAAACAATAACCTAATCTACATGACATTTTTGAAAAGCATCAAGGGTTTTTTTTATCATATAACAATGAGTGTATCTGTAAAATAATCACATCGGTGATATTTAGGAAATTTTTGTTGCTGCGAATTTAATTTTACAAATATATTCATTGCACTATGTCCTTTGAACGAGCCTTTCATTAGATAAAGGCACTGCAGGCAGAGGTTAAGCATCTCAGCATGAAGTATTTCAGTATATTTCTGATAAAGACTTTATGAGGCTATTTAATGTATCATTTAGGAATTAAACAGCTTCTAAGCAGTTACTAAAAATTCTCCAGCTAAGATGATTTATTAACGCTGGATTCTCATTAAAGATCCTCATACTGATTTGATATCAGTTGGAGCCTGAGCTAAAGAAACCAATTTACAAAAATAGAATAGCAGTGGCTGCAAAGGAAAAGGGTTACGTGCTGAGGTTGGCTTAAACAGGCTGTATCTACTAATGACTTATATGTCTATATATATATATATATATATATATATATATATATATATATATATATATATAGTTAAACGCACTGGAGGCACTCATGGAGGAGGTCATAAGTGATTTTATTCAATCTTCATATATTCCCCCACATCAACGCGTTCATCAGGATATATATACTGTTGGTCTACTCTTCTCACTATTTTGTGAAAACTACTCCAACCTAATCCACAAAGGCTTTTTCCCCTTATTCATGAATACATTTTTCCAAAAATGTATTTTGCAGAAATAAAACTCAACAAATCATGAAAAAATTCAAAACCTCAAAATTTTTTGGATTTGACGACGAAAAAATCCTTTGTCTTTTTCGGATTTGACGCCTGAAACCACAAAATATTCTGACTATTGAACAAAACCCAGCACAGATCAGAATATCAACGGGACATCTGCCATTGACTTCTACATGAACTTGACAGGTCTGAGTAGGAGTACTTTTTAATTTGGACTTTTAACAGCATCAGAGTTTATTAAATCATTTATTATTTTCTCCAAAAAATTGTGTTTTCCCCTTTAAAAGTCTGACTAGCAAAATTCAGACTTAAACTTAAGTTAAAGGTGAATAACCCCTTTAATTTATAAGAGAATGTATTCATGGTTGTCTGTGTATTTCAATTAGAAATTAAGGTGGTTCATGCAATTAATTTTAAAGCAATGGCCTCTTCACCCCCTATGCTTTTACTGTGCTTCTTTTTATATTGATTCACTGTAGTACATTAATAGTGTGAAAGCAATAAATAAAAGAGACATCTGGAAATGCACACTTGAAGTGGGATGGATCTAAAGGCAATCAGCTGGTATGACAGAAAAACCTTAAAGCAAACAGAGATAAATAGATGATTGTAGGGAAAGAGGGTGACTCAGAGATGAGGTCAGACAGTGAATGACACGTGCAAGACAATAGAGAGGCTATTTGTTACACTGTAGGGAGATTTAGGTAATTAATCCCATCCCTTGCCTGTAGGGTGAGGGGGGCAAATTTTCTAACACAAGCCCGTCAGTGATACCAATGACAGTGCACAATGTTAACACAACCAGGGAGTGGCACACACACATGTGGTTTTATCCAACTCCCGGAGGCAATGGGATATGTGTACGCAAACCCACACATTGTGCACTCAGCTTCTGTCTGTTAGAGATTGGGTGGGTGCAGAATACAAATTGGCATCAAAAGGGATAAGCAAAGGATGAACAGAACAACACACCACACAAATAAATGCTATACCTTATGTAAAGTAAATTCTATCTTCTGATATCCCTTTGCTTAACATTTAACTATAATAATGGAGAGGCAGTAAAATAGATATACTACACCCTGTGCATCTAAGGCTGGATACCATTAGTAAGGCACAAGCGGGCAGGGTTATATAGTGTTTCATGCTTTCCTCTATCTTTGACATATATTAACAGAGACAGACTATACCATGGAAAGCTATAGAAAGTATCAGCACCAGGGTATGAAATAAAATATCTTGTTCAAAAAAGGCAGAGAGAAAGCTGCCCCCAGGAAGGCAATTTTGGCAATTTATTTGCTTACCTATTTTACTTTGGGTTGATATGAATAGAACATCATGTGTTAATGCCTGTTCTACTGTATTTAGAGAGAATCTATCGTCCAGGGAATTCAACATTTATATATGCACATCAATGTGAATATGTACCCTATCATAAATAAATGTATAGACGTATGCAAGGACACCTCAATGGTTCAGAAACATTAGTGTAGATATTATGGGTCTAAAGCTGGCCATAGATGTAAAGATCTTTTCTTTATCGTGAGACCATGATTATCTGGAAACGATCATTTAAATGTACGATGTGTCCATCAACTAAAAAGACCATTTCAAGCGATATTGCCATCAAAACTGAAGGGTAGCCCCTGCTTAGCCCTGCAAACATAGATAGATTGCACTGGGACCGATAAAAAATTTTTAACCTGGCCGGGCAAAAAATCGTAACATGTATAATCGTTTGAATCCCACTAAATTCACAATACTTTGACGGATTGATCGAACTTCGCTAAAACCGGTCGTTCGGCAAAGAAAAATCTCTATAGGGACCTTAAGACTAGGGATGCACCGAATTCAAACTATTCCGGATTCGGCCGAACCCCTGAATCCTTTGTGAAAGATTCGGCCGAATACCGAACCAAACCCTAATTTGCATATGCAAATTAGGAGCTGGAAGGGGAAACATTTTTTACTTCTTGTTTTGTGACAAAAAGTCACGTGATTTCTCTCCCCACACTTAATTTGCATATGCAAATTAGGATTCAGATTCAGTTCGGCCGGGCAGAAGGATTTGGCCGAATCCTGCTGAAAAAAGGCCGAATCCCGATCCGAATCCGCATTATTAGCCAGTATCTGATGCCTACAATATGATGATTCCCTAGTTAATAAGTAATCCCTTATACAATTTCCTCATTAAAGTAATCCTCCTCTAAAAATATCATCCTATAATTTTAAACCCAGCAGAATGACTACTTACAAATCCCCAGCAGAAGCCTTAGGATGCCCAATGTGATTGCAACAGATAAGCTTTTTCTATAACATTTCCCATATCTAGCCAATGCTCTAGATTTAATGAGAAATTTGAAATGCTAACGTAAATCTCTGGTGCTTTGAGGTTAGAGGGGTGAGAATAATGTGAGGCAGACACTGTGGTTGCAAGCACAGAATTTTTTGAATGCATGAAAATCAATTATAATAGAGATAATTCGATTTCTTGGGTACTGGTGACAAGTATCTGAGCATGACACTGAATACAATTATGGTATTTAGTAGAATTACAAAAAATAAATCTTATTATTTAAGCTTTTTAAGTACATCTAAAAGAGTATATGATTGAAACTAAACTTCTATTTCAAGTTATCTACATATTATTGTGCCAGAATGGATCACTCACCATGGTCTCCTTTCTGCACGTGGAACATAAAAAATATATTGTATTACAGATATTTCCATTGTACGTATTGTACTGTAAATACTTACAGTGCTACTTTACAAAACATGTAGAAGGAGACACTCTGGATTTTACATTTTGCTTAAGGTTCAGTATTAGGTTTGGAAAGGAATGAGCCCCAAGCATGATGTAAAGTTTTCTAATAACCAAACCTAACTGTGCTCATGTACTCCATATCAACAAAGAGATAGGCTGACATTGTATCAGGAGTAACCTGCATCCCTTGTATACCTGTTGTTCAGAGGCTCAGGTGAATGACAAGATTGTATTATTATGACAAAGAAGAAGAGAGCAAATGCCCAAAATATCTGCAACTAAAGGTTTGTTGAAATGTTTCCTGAGTGTTCAGGCATTTTGGGGGCCTGAAATATAATTTACTGTGGGGCCCAGCAACATATAGTTACACCACTACCTCCTCTGCTCAAAAAACACACAGGAAAGCTTATTGTGTTATCTCTGTGAATATGAAAACTATATAAATAGAAAATAATGGCTTTCCGTCATTGATGTTACTGTACTTATATTGTTGGAAAAACTCAACGATCATCCTTCGTATAATCCATTTTATAACTTGCGAAGTGATAACTAGTCATATGTTACTACTTCATTAGTCATGCAAGGCCTTGCTTCTCTGATAACCAACGTCAGCACTTACAGGCAAAACCAGTTACACGGGGAACTGTGGTATAGACTGTGCATTTTAATGATCGACTCTAGGCTCCCATGAGAAGAGCCAGTCTCACCTTTTGTCCTTGTTAATATCATTAAATGAATATGCAACAAATGAACTGTACGTGTTGTATAAAATACTCGGCACCTGTTCTGTGGAATATTACTAATACAGTATTCCATTCATATTGCCTTTGGATGCATGTACTGTACAACAGAAATGTCAATAAAACAGCATACAAATAATACTCTTTTGAACACCTAGAGGCAGATTGATGCACAGGTTACCCTAGGTTATAGCCCAGTGTGATCAAGGGCCCAGCTAGATTTTTTTTTTTTTTTTTAAAGGTAAATTTTATTGTTTTAACCACAAAATAAAACAACCCAAAACAGATACAGCGTCATGTCAATAACTGGCATTGTTAATAACAGTTGTAAGTGCCTGTATGAAGATGAGTATATAAAGCAAATAAATGTAGGTTATATGTGTACCAGGGAGTCTGGGTCACACCAGGCCCCCCACACTTTGTTGAATTTTTCTTGTTTCATATGTTAATTGAATTAATGGAAGAGCTCCATCTATCAGCCATCTCCAGAAGGGTATGGTAGGTGGGGTATTTCCCATCCAGTGCATAATCACTGGGTTTTTTTTTGCGTAGAACATAAGGGAGCAAGGTAGCATAAGGTAGCATTTCTAGCAGCCCTGGTTGGTATTAGATCATCAATCACTCCCAGTAAGCATACCACCGGGTCAACTCTGTGGAGTGTCCAGTTCAGTGGCTAGGGTCTCCATTACCTTGGTCCAGAATATCTGGACTGGGGGACAGGACCAGATCATGTGGATAAAGTCAGCAGCTGGAAGTTTACAACAGGGGCACCGGTCATCTTGGCTTTTCCCAATTTTTTGTAACTTAAGGGGAGTTATATAAACTTGATGGAGTGTTTTATATTGTATCAGTCTGTCCCTTATTGAGATTAAGAAACTGTAGGCTGTTTCTGTTACCTCCTCCGACATCTTATGGTTAAGGTCCGGAATAGGGGCCCAGCTAGCTTTTATTCAATTATTATTTCTATTTCTATATATTAGCTCTTACACCCTACAGACAAAAACTGCTATAAGCAGTTGATAAATATGTTTATATATTTTATCTAAATAATCCAAATTTTTAAAAATGATTTCCCTTTTCTCTGTAATAATAAAACAGTAACTTGTACTTGTTCCTAACTACTTCCTTTTTGGAAGTAAAAACAGCCTATTGGGTTTATTTCATGTTAAATTAATACAATTTTCTCAAAATCTATAACAGTTACAAATCATATGTATATCTATTATATGTTTTTAGATATAACCATTGAAAATGCATGATTAATGATTTGGAAAGTTGCTTGCTTGGGTTTACATCTTCTTTAAGACAGACAAAGCTATAGAGTTAGAGCAGGATTGGCTAATTCTTTCCTACTTTTATATCTATACTATTATTTCCCTTATAGGGTACTTATATAATTAAGCGAGGACATGTCTGGTATCGGATCCATTATCCAGAAAGGTCCAAATAATCCAAATTTGAAAAAATTATTTCCTTTTTCTCTGTAATAATAAAACTGTACCTTGTACCCAGGGCCGCCATCAGGGGTGGAGAGGGGGGAGAGTTGTATCGGGTCTGGAGGGTAAGTGGGGCCCAGCCGCTCTGCCAGGCCCCCCTGCTTTCTGAGAGCTGCCAACTTCGGAAGAGAGGGTGGGAGCACAGGGGGAGGTATCTTCTGTCCATTCCCTTATTGGTCAAAGATTTTAAGTCCCGGTTGAACTGCTCAGGGATTGGATAGCTGAGGTTTGAACTTCCCCTACAGCTCATTCAATCGCCATGCATCTTTAACGGGACTTAAAATTCTGTGACCAATAATGGAAGAAAATGCTGTCACTGGAAGAAGATGCAGCCACCTGTGCTCCCCTCCTCCCTTCTGAAGTTGGCAGCTCACTGACAGCAGGTGGGTCATGCTACATGGCAGGCCCCCCCTGTGGTCCCTGTTGTGTGCGGGGCCCTGGGCACCAATTGTTTTTAAACTTCTGGGGGGACAATTTTTTTTACATGGACATTTAAGGGGGACCCTGGCCACCAATGTTTTTATAAAGTGTGGGGTCCTAGCCACCAATATTTTTTAATGGGGGGTACTGACCACAATTTTTTATGGGGGGGCCCTGACCACCAATATTAGTTTTATGGGGGACCCGAGCCACCAATGTTTTTTTTTTTTTACTGTGTGATGGGGGTGGACCTGTGGGTGGGGCTTGCGGTGGCCACAGCCCAGGGGGCCTAGTAAATTATGTCGTATTGGGCCCTGTGATTTCTGATGGCAGCCCTGCTTGTACCTGTACTTAATCCAAACTAAGATATCATTGATCATGTTCCTTATTGGAAGTAAAACTAGTCTGTTGGGTTTATTTTATGTTAACATGATTTTCTAGTAGACGTAAGGTATGAAGATCCAAATTACGGAAAGATCCATTATCCAGAAAACCCCAGGTACTGAGCATTCTGGATAAGAGGTCTCATAGCTGTACTCCTAACAGAGCCCATATTCTCTGGATCTCATGAACAAAAGTAAACTGGGCAAAACCATTTTCCACCCTAAACATTATATGATTATATGAAATGTTAGAGTACACTGGTGTCTTGCTAGAAATGTGACTGGTGCATTACTTTCATCCTCAGCCTCAGATGTAGCTGAACTACATCTCCAATGATTCACAGCCGTTGTTTACCCATAAATGATTGTACAGGTATGGGACCTGTTATCCAGAATGCTCAGGACCTGTAGTTTTCTGGATAAGGAATCTTTATGTAATTTGGAGCTTCATACCTTAAGGCTACTAGAAAATGATGTAAACATTAAATAAACCCAATAGGCTGGTTTTGCCTCCAAATAAGGATTGATTATATCTTCATTTAGATCAATTACAAGGTACTACAGTGGAACCTCAATTTTACATCCCCTGATTTTAAGTTTTCACTCATTTTACATTGTTGTTTTGTGGTCCCACCTATATATTATGCATAATACATTTCCCTCATTTCCCTGATTTTACATTTTCCTTGGATTTTACATAATTTTTTTCTGGTCCCCTGAAAAATGTAAAATGGGGGTTCTACTGTATTTTATTATTACAGAGAAAAAAAGTAATATTTTTTACAAATTTGGATTATTTGGATAAAATTGTGTCAACGGCATGTCCTTTCCATAATTTGGAGCTTTCTGGATAACAGTTATGTGGATAAGGAAACTCATCTCTGTATTTTTGCTCCCCAGTTTGAATGGCTGGTGCAGGTTATTCGTTCATTATACACACACTCTCCTTATCCTTTTCATTCCACAGCTCTGTCGTGCCACATTAGTACCCAGCAGCTACTTACCCCTCAGATTCAGTGGGTGCAGAAAGATCCACTACAGAATACAGAATGATGCGGCCATAATGGATATTCCAGTTCAGTGTCGTCACTAGATAATCCTGGGCCCCACAGCGGATTAATTTTAGGGCCCCCAACATATCCAGAGGTTGTCCTGTTTTACCAATATATATCGAAATTGCTCAATATTTAGGCCCCCCTATAACTCCTGGGTACCCCTGCAGCCGTAGGGTCTGCTTCCTCTGTAGTTATGCCCCTGTTTTAGCTAAGCAATCCTCCCTCATTTACAAAATCAAATTGTTACAAAACACATAATAACACTGCAGTATACAGCCGTATTCACTGCCATCTCTCTCTTCAGGCCAGTATAGGTGCTACATTAGAGAGCATTCTGGAATGACTGGCAGAGAACTGCTTACCCAAGCTCCTCCCTGATAGAATAGGAGCCATCACTAAACTGCCAATCTCTATAAAATGGACATCCATAACGACTAAGCACCTGCCGAGGACCACCCCTTCCTGTTCTGCTATGTAAACCAAATATAAGGAAATACGAGGAGTCAGCGCAATGGGTGTAGCCAAAAGGATTTGCGTTTGCAGTGTCATAGCGAAAGAAGGCCCATGATTCCCCCCCATCACCATCTAAACACATGTTATGTCTGTCTCCATTACACTGTCTGCCCAGCTGTGACGTGTAAATATACTGGTGTTACTGTGACCCATGACTAACACAATGAGTAAGGAGATGACGCAAAATAATATCATTTGTGCATGTACATAACCGACAAAATTGAACTCCATATCAATGAAGACAGACCAACCAGGAGCAAGCCTGTAGTAGCCATACTGCCCACTCTAATGATCATACAGAAAAGGAATGTGTAACCTTCAGCCCCCAGCTGAATAACAACTAGCAGCTTCCCAAGAGCCAAAAAGATGTGTATAGAGAACATACAACACATCAAGGTAGTCACAACATCAAGCCGGATAATATATTGCAATATATGCACAGCCAGAGGCACTAGGGTTGCCACCTGGCTGCTATTTCACTGGCCTGGCTGGTAAAAATGATAGTTGATCCTAATGTTATTAATAGGGAAAAAAGATAAATACATAGGAAGGCGCCCATTATGTTTGTATCCCCCTCCTCCATGTGAATTCATGTTATCATGCTGAGGAGTGCAGCACATAATGGGTTAAATACTGGTACAGGAATGTCCCATGAGAGAAAGAAAGGTGGGGGGAGAGGGAAGATGGAAGAGCAAGGGAGGGCAGCAGAGGAAGAGAAAAATAAGGAATAGGGAGGGGAGGAGGAGACATAGACGAGGAAAGGAATGGAGTAAGGTGAAATGGATGGAAAGAAAATAAGAAGACATTATTATAGTGCAGGTCCTGCACACTGGAAGAGCTCACTGGCTGCACTATAGTACATACAATACAGCACAGGGATGCAGAGAACGAATGGAGGATGGAAGGTTGAAATGAATGGCGCAAGGACACAAAAGCAATGTTAAAATCAATACGTAAAAAGGCTGGTGGAAAGGGCAAATCTATTGGACGGTACCTGGATTGGCGATGCTCTCCCTGGCTCCCAATGGCACTCCTAGACTGATACTAGTCCTAGCCTGATACTGATACTGCTGCTGTGTCACAGCTCCCCGGTGCTCTGCTTCTCTGTCTCCTGTTTGTCCCTCTGATTCCCTGCCCTGCCAGTGGCTGCTGGTTGGCTGGAGCTGCCTGGCTGGGGGAGGAGGAGGGACACATACAAGGATGGTGAGAGGGACGGGGCGGAGGGAAAGCAGGTGGGGAGAGAGGAGGGTTCGGCTGGTGCTGAGGAGGGAGCTGTGACGTCAGTGCAGAGACTGCTGCTTCATCACTGCACCATCACCCGAGACAGACAGCTATGAGAGAGACTGCTGAGAATCCAGACATACTGTATATTATATGGGGCAGGTGCATGGGTGTCCACAGAACATTTGCCAAGGGGGGGGGGGAATCAGCTAATATTACATAGGGCAGCATCCCACTATATATGACTGTCTCAATAAATCTAAGAAAGCAGAATCACATATTCAGATGCATCTAAAATTATGCAAAAAATGGAGAAGTGCTCAAAGACCATGATGATCAAATAAATGCTGGGAATATTATCGGGAAAGAAAGAAATTAAAGCAACCATGCATTCTGTAGTATCATAAAGGAGAACTACATAACATAGGGTCTACTGGGGGCTCAAAACATAATGTGTTGCATTTCCATTCCAATTCTTTGTTAAACTTAAGTTCTCTTTTAAAGACAACTAAAGCTTAAAGGAGAACTAAACCCTAAAAACAAATATGGCTTAAAAATGCAATTTTTCTTATACTGAACTTACTGTACCAGCCTAAAGGTTCAGAATCTTTATAAGAGTCATGAGTCAGACCTTCAAAATTATGCACCTGAAGTCACCATATTGGATTAGGCAATGGTAGTGCACATGCTCAGTGTGGTCTGGGCAGCTGCTAAGAAGATAATCAAAGGAGTTGTCGCAAATCATTAATCATTATATGAGGTTCACATGTCATAGAGGATGATGCTACAAGGGTTAAAATTATATAACACAAAAGCCATGAATATCTTGTAAATTATAACCTTATAAACAGTGAGTTCCGATGTCATCAGTTATAAACGGTGAGTTCTGATGTCATTTCTGTCACATGACTCACTGAAACTTGTGTATTATAATAAATAAAGTACCCCCAGTTGCAAAATATGAGGATATTAGAAATTACCTCGGAGTTCCATAACTTTCGGCCTCGTATTTTTATATGGTCATGAAACTCCTCGGTAACTTATAATATCCTTATATTTTACAATAGAGGGTACTTTATTCACTATATAATACACAAAAGCCATGAATATCTTGTAAATTATAACCTTATAAATGGTGAGTACTGATGTCATCAGTTACAAACGGTGAGTAGTGATGTCATTTGTGCCACATGACTCACTAAAACTTGTGTATTATATAGTGAATAAAGTATCCCCTCTTGTAAACTATAAGGATATTATAAATTACCGAGGAGTTTCATGACCACGAAGGCCGAGTGTTTTTATAGGTCATGGAACTCCAAGGTAACTTCTAATATCCTCATATTTTACCGTTTATAAGGATATAATTTACAAGATATTCATGGCTTTTGTGTATTATATACATATTATATATGGACATGAAGCTCCTTGGTAACTTATAATATCCTTATCATTTACTTTATTCACTGTATTATGCAGAATACACTGTTTTAGCTGCCATGTAATGTGAATTTATTACTAATCAGCCTTGTACCGTGACTGTTACTGTATTATATATATATATATATATATATATATATATATATATATATATATATATATATATATATATTGTGGGTTTTATGCGACTACGTGTACCAGGATACATGGGCGTTGTAGTTGAATCCTAATTTTTGGGACTACACCTACTGGTGGTAGTGGGTAATACACATTGTGGGGAGTGTTTATTTATTGAAATAGTGATCACCTGCTACCTGTTTGATATTAGTATTGACATAGAATATAACACGCAACAGAGATGCTCTGCTAGTCCCCTTTTACACATATATTTAAGAAATTAATTGAGGTGTACCAACGGTTGGGGATACTAGTTGAGGCCATACATATGATTACCCCTGATGTGGGTCGCTCCCTATAGTGCTATAGAGTAAAAGAGTTAAAAATATAGAGCCAATATGTCAAGTGAAAGTTTAACAGCCCAAAAGAAAGGAAAGATCGTTGTGTTAGACTCAATGATTTTCACAAGAACAATATTATTTACGAAAATGGTGTCCTTGAGAGTAATCTAGTACTGAAACAATGTATTAATGTAACAGATAAAAGTAGTAACATATAGGAACATTTGCTGATTTGTGTGTAACATTTGGACACATTTTGTTATATTATTGCTATTATGGTGTTGTTTTTAATTTTGTCTTTTCTGCTAGGAGAGATGAATACAAACTGAAATATACCTAGTCGATTTTTTTAATTAGCTTTTAATCATGTGATTAAGCTGTAGCTGGTGGTTTCCCGCCAGTGTGTGGTTAAAAGACATGTTCAGTATTGACTTTGGCACTTTGAGAAAGGCTGAGGAGTCAGCCGAAACGTCAGTCTGCTGCTATTTTATTAAATAAATTCTGTTTAATTTTTAAGACCTGAGAAGTGCCGATCCCCTTTTTGCGATTATATATATATATATATATATATATATATATATATATATATATAATACACAAAAGCCATGAATATCCTGTAAATTATATCCATATAAACGGTGAGTTCTGATGTCATCAGTTATAAACGGTGAGTTCTGATGTCATTTCTGTCACATGACTCACTGAAATGTGTGTATTATAATAAATAAAGTACCCCCTGTTGCAAAAACGGCCTCGTGTTTTTATATTGTCATGAAACTCCTCTGTAACTTATAATATCCTTATAATTTACAAGAGGGGATACTTTATTCACTATATATATATATATATATATATATATATATATATATATATATATATATATATATATATATATATATACATATATATACAGTATATTGTGCGTCGGCCCCTAAACTCAGTAAGTGACAGCAGCACATAGCATGAGCTGGGAAAAAGAAAAATGATGGGGAGCTACTGGGGGCATTTTAGAGGCACTGCTATAGGGCTGTGAATACAGAGTTTTAAAAAATAATGAACATTTCTGGGCTACTTCTTTGTTAAGGTTTAATTTTCTTTCAACTCTGCTGCCAGGAGAATACGCTTGCTGTTATACAACTAGGCAATAATGACCTAAAAACCCCCTTCCATACTGGAAAGATATGGTATGGGACAATCCCTGCTTACACAGCAAGCAAAGTGTATTATTTCACAAACTTGTACACAACCTGTATAACAAACACACTGCATGGACCATTTGCTGTAGGTGCCTGTGTTGCCCAAACTGGTTTAACTGCGCCTGTGTTCATTTTTGCAAAGGCAACTTCAAGTGCAAAATGCAAAATTATGTATATTTAAATGGTATTTGTACATATACATATACGAATCGGAGCACCAGGGGAAACCAAAATCCGTATATTAAAAAGTTAAACTTATTGCCTAATCTTTAAAAATTCGCATGCCTCAAAACATCCCGTGGGCTGTACGCTTAACGCGTTTCTTGGCTACCTGCCACTTCCTCAGAAGCTTCAGCACGTTAAGCCCACGGGATGTTTTGAGACAAGCAAACTTTTAAAGATTATGCAATAATTTCACTTTTTAATATACAGATTTTGGCTTCCCCGGTGCTCAGATTTTTAAATTGGTTTCGTTGCTACTTTTGGCTGTTGGGATCACAGTGGATGTGATGCACATCGGAGCCAATCTGAGACCGGTAAGTGCTCCCACTATCATATATTCTGGACTTTACCTATACATATACAAATACTCAAAGAAGTCATGGGTTAAATACCTGCCTTGAGGAGGTGGTATTTGTTTTTGTGTTGCCAGATCTCTGCTTTATTGGATTGTCACAGGCAGGGGTGCTTCGCCAATGAGGTGAGTTGAGGTTGTCGCCCCTAGGTACCAGGGGTGGCAAAAATGCTGCTCCTGGTATTTTAAGAGCGAATTTCCGGGGGAGGGGGGCAGCGGCGGAGGGGCCAGGATCACCCCTGGTCACAGGGACTCTTGAGTCATGGATGAAGTAAGTAGCACCAGCCCCAGAAGTGGGGATCCTGTTTGTCCAAAGCATCAAAACTGTGATCATGGGAACCGCAGTGGAGAAGGTTTACTTCCCTAACTGAATTGTATCTAACACTACTTCTAGAATGGGATACATCTGTAAGCTAAAAATACTGTAGTACCCTCCCCACACTGGTTAAGAAGTTGCAGCAAGTCTGAGATAAATCATATACTGTAATATACTTCTCATGAAGGCACCAATACATAATACAGAACAAATACAGATCCTTAAAGAATCCCTCCTATAGCACAACAAAGATAAAATAACAATAACTGTATAAGATGTCAAAAGTTTTTTTCAAAATTATACTGAAATACCCAATATTATACATACAAAGTGAATACCATCATTGTTATCTCTTTTTTTCCACATAATTTTATTTGTAATATCTTGTATAATTTCTAATAACAAAAATCTAATATTCTCCAAGGTTATTATAACAAATCAATAAACTTAGAATAATATTAAACCCATCTTAATAACATGGAAGCCTCCTAAACGACATGACTGGACAGCCACTAATCTGTCATGTTTGCTGTACCTGGTTCTAAAAGGCAAAGAGTATCACAGCATGGATGGTGGGCACCATCTTGCGCTCCTTCTGATCTTCACCTCTGTAAATTCCTAACAAGAACAAACCAAACACCAATGAAGCTCATTTGGACCCGGATTCAGATTCATATTCTCAGTGTTGGTGATCACAGAGAAGAGGACTGAAAGTGGAGTAAGATGGTGCCCACCCACCTCCCTGTTATATGGGATAAAGTAATATTAGTATACAAGGCACAAGCCTGCCTCTTTGCTATACAGTGATGTATTACCAAGACATCCAGGGAACCAATGTACAGTAGAGGTGAGAGATCTCAGTAAGAAAGCCAGTTCCCCTCCAGCTCGTTCAGACATTACCTCCCCAGGTCCATGTGCCAGCTTATTAGCACCCTCACAAGAAAAAGAAACCCCCTTCTTCTTCCAAAATCTCATCTAATTCTCTTTTCGTAATTCATAATTTTTACTTACTAAATGCTAGGGGTTAAAATACCCCATAGAAATGTAACTTGGCTCTGAATGAAGCATACAAAGCACATGCAGATGTACTGTTCTATCAGGAGATACATTTTAAAAAATCAAATCATCCAAACTTACACCCATCCTTCTCCTTCCCAAAGGGAATTTTTAAATGCTCCAACTGCCATAGAAGAAATAATATAGGCAATTAAACTTCTTAAAACAGGCAAAGTACTGCATTCAATGGCTTTACAAACATATTATATTATATTATAAAACATACAAAGCAATACTTACTCCTCACCCTATTATTCCAAAACATAATGGACACAGGTAACATAGCCTCAGAATTTTTACAAGCTCATATTTCTACTTTTTCTAAACTAGGAAAGTCGCCTGTCTACAATAATTACAGAACAATAGCCTAACTAAATACGGACTTAAAACTATGCTCAAATATTCTCAACTTAACACCATATTACCCTCATTAATAAATATTTATCAGGTCGGTTTTGTGGCAGGACATCAGGCACCTGACAGCACCAAGAAATATCATAATCTTCTACATATCAAAAACAGCAGAAATTCCTGGCTTTACTTTTATCTTTCGACGCAGAAAAGTCATTCAACAGGATCCACTGGTAATATATGAAAAGAACACTCATAAATTCAAATTATTAGGGCTGTTCTAACTTTGTATTCTGCTCTCACAGCAAAAGTAAATGCATTAGGGATCCTGTTAAACATCTTTTATATTATGAACGGCACCAGACAGGGATGCCTGTTATCCCCTCTAATATTTTCACTGATTGTTGAACCCCAACCCAGAAAGGGCCACAAACCATCAGACTCTTTGCTCTTTGCTTTGCTTAGAATTTTATTCTATCCATCTTAAACCCTCATATATCAGTCCCCAACCTATTAAAAGAACTAATAGAATTCTATCACATATCTTGGTATAATATTAATCAATAACCAATACCAATAAACAGACCAACTTGAGAGCTTCAGGTCGGGGGCCACAAGGTGTACTAACCAACTGGAATCATACAAAAAAGATGGCTTTTGTCTCCTGTTAAACTGCATAAAATGTCTATAACACACCCTCCCATTGTTGGAGAGGATGTGGACATCAAGGCACTTTATTACATATGTGGTGGCAATGCCCACGGGTTACAGAGTTATGGCAATGAGTTTTTAAATTGCTTAACAAATCTACAATATAGTAATCTACATAACTGCCTTCTCTAAATTTTATAGCCTGAGCCCTCCTAGGGGCAAGGTGAATTATTAACCTTCACAGAGACGGTCCATTGGCACTCTGTGCCCAGACACTGTTCATAGGGTCAGTCTTACAGAACAGCAAACACATCAGCTGTAGTGGCCATAGAGCAAAGATTACAAAGAGACGGAGAAGCAAAGAATACCAGAGGAAGAAATCAGACATTTGAAAGGTAAAGCATCAACATAAAGAGATTGCTAATAAAAGCAACAGAGAGAACTCAACCACAATAACAGTTGCAGACTTGGAAGATACGGACAGATTTTACAATTCACCTAAATAGATACATTTTACAGACATATCGAGATGGGGCATATCCAATAATGCTTAGTATATACAGGGTACAGGCAAATACCCAGCATTATCTGTGCATTCATAATCTAATTATCTAATTTGCAGGAACCAAACGTGAAATAGCTTCTTTATTCCCTGTTTAGCACAAGGAAAAAAACAACTACAGGCAAGAAGTATTTTAGCACAACCCTTATTTGTTGCACTTTTGTAATTTATGTATAAGATTTTTGTATAGGAATGGGACTGATTATCCAGAATGCTTATGGCCTGGGGTTTTTCAGATAAGGATTTTGTTCTACAATAGGGATAAATTATATTTTATTAAGAATCAAGTACAAGGTACTGTTTTAAGAGAAAAAGGACATAATTTTTATAAATGTAAATTATTTGACTAAAATGGAGTCTATGGGAGATAGTAATTCTGTGCTATCTGGACAACGGGTTTCCTGGATAATGGATCCCATACCTGTATCAGTAACATTATTTTTTGACCTGTGCCATTACATCTAAATTTGTAATATGCAATCTGTTGATCACAACACCATGCTACAAACTCTCCTGAATGGTTTAGCTTTAAGGCTACTAAAATATTTAAACATTAAACATAAATATATTTATATATACTAAGAAAAAACAGAACATCATATGAAAAATGGAATGCTGCTAGTCCTTTTATACTAGAGCATTTTTGATATAACCATTTTATGATATATTGCAAAAATGTATTATAAATTTCATTCTATTTACATATTTTGATATTTTATGACTCACAATATATTTTATGATCACTGTTCTTTGTGGCAATATCATGGCATCTTTATCTAGACCTCTGAAATGTATGAAAGCTTGTTTCCCAATGCAAGTACAAAGTCCTAAAACTATTGCTAGTTTCCAATTTTCTTCCCCCAAATTCCCTTTTTTCCCCCGAGAAGACCAGGGTCAGGTTTGGTAAATAGTGCATTAATTGTGGAGCAAGTTTTTTCATAATATCTTTAGTAAGGGTTAAAACCTCATATTTTGGTGTATAGTATGAGGCATATCAATGCCTTCACAAAATGTCTTGCAATTAACTCCTTGTTGCCCTTCTCACTCTGTTCCTTTGTTTTAAAAACTATGCAAAGTCTGTGCAAAGCTGAAAAAATTGCATATTAATTGTATTCAAAATTATATTCCATAAATTAAATTATTAATAACAATGTGTTATATTTTTACTTTTACCCTGCACATATGCTTTGATTGGCATCTTTGTTGTTTTGTGCATTTGAGAACCCTCCCTCCCTTGAAATAAACGCTTAAGCTGCAATTCTGCAAATGTTGCTATGGGACACATTTTTTCATGGTAGTCACCATCTTAGAATTAACTTTTTTTCATATTAGATTCATTGAAGGATGTTTGCAGAGCAATAGTCACATGCATATAATATCTAGGACAAAAACCGTATTAAAGGAAAACTAAAGCTTGAGTAAAGAAGTAGAGCAGAAATATTGAACAGCATTTTTTTTGGGCTTCTGTACCAGCCCAAGGCAACCACAGCCCTTTAGCAGGGAAGATCTGTGTCTCCAAAGATGCCCCAGTAGCTCCCCATCTTCTTTTCTGCTGATTCACTGCACATGCTCTGTGCTGCTGTCGCTTACTGAGTTTAAGGACCAACTCACAATATACAGTATACAAAGAGTAAATGTTGGAGCAGGGCACATTGGTAACTCATGTATTGATCAGACAAAAATTTGTGGATAAAAAAATAATACTTTATTTATATAATCATCTTTCGCCTGACTCGTTTCATGTCACTAGGACACTTAATAATAGGCTTGACTTTATACAGTACACTTAGGGGCCCGTTCACCAAGCTCGAGTGAAGGAATAGAGGAAAATAGAGGAAAAATTGTTCGATTTTCGAATGTTTTTTTTGGCTACTTCGACCATCGAAATTGGCTACTTCGACCTTCGACTACGACCTTCGAATCGAACGATTCGAACTAAAAATCGTTCGACTATTCGACTATTCGATAATCGAAGTACTGTCTCTTTAAAAATTTCTTCGACCCCCTAGTTCGCCACCTAAAACCTACCAAGGCCAATGTTAGCCTATGGGGAAGGTCCCCATAGGCTTGCTAACACTTTTCTGATCGAAGGATAATCCTTCGATCGATGGATTAAAATCCTTCGAATCGTTCGATTCGAAGGATTTAATCGTTCGATCGAACGATTATTCCTTCGATCGGTCGATCAAACGAATTGCGCAAAATCCTTTGACTTCGATATTCGATCTTCGATATTCGAAGTCGAAGGATTTTAATTTGGCAGTCGAATATCGAGGGTTAATTAACCCTTGATATTCGACCCTAGGTAAATGTGCCCCATAGAATATAAATGTCACAATATGACTGATTCATAAATAAATCAGATTATTGGTACATGGTAGCTCAGAAAGCAGCAGAATTGGCACCAGAATTAATAATCATCCCTATAGCATCAGTTTATATCATAGTCAAACCTTATTCAACAGCTGCTCAATTTACACTGAGCAGGTTTGTGTTGTAGACACGCCTAAAAAAAATCCAAGACGGGAAACTCCTGGATAATTTTGAGGGCCTGGATCATTTCTACTATAGTGATACTGAACCTTTAGGCTGGTTCAATAAGATCAACAAATAAAATATGGCTTTTCTAGCCATATTCATTTTTAGGGTTTAGTTCTCCTTTATAATGAGTTGTAAAATGCTGTTTTGTGGGGGGGGGGTTTTCAAAGGATGATAATATTATCTAATGTTCTAGCTGAAGAGAATATATTTTCATTTAAGCAGTGATTTCTATTTTTTTTTTCTTTTTTTGTGAAGACATTATGGATGTATCAGTGGGGTCAAAAATCAGCATTGTTAGGAGCAGAAGAGTAGTAACTGGCAACACGATTTCTCCAGCTGATATAATCATTAAAGACGGCAAGATCATGGGTATCCAGCCCTGGGGCAAGCAGACAGTTACCATTGGATCACAGGTAACACAATATAAATGAATTAACCTTAAAGTGCACCTGTTGCCAAAATATAATTGAGCCTACACACTCTGGTTGGGGTAACAGTAGTTTTTTTTTTTAAAGAAATTGCCCCGCGCCCGCGCTAGGCCACCCGCACCGGGAGGGAGCGCCCAGTTTGAGCGGATAATGAGCAAATGCTGTAATCATTATGCGCATGCGTGTGACGACAGAAGCGCTGGCAGGGGGGCATTTAAAAAAAAACTTCCCCCCAAGCAGAGTGTATAGAGAATATATTATACCCACACCTGTGGTTGGGTATAATATATTTTAGCAACAGGTGCCTCCCTGAAAACTCTTGTGAAAAAGCAGAATAGGCCAAAAACAAGAAACAAAGTAAAACTGTGGCTGTCGCTGTGGGGCTTTGCTAGGCTTGTCTTGTTACTTGTCACTTGGCAGTACTGTATAATCTTGTAATATATAAAAGTACACACAGAGAGGACAAATAACATCGTAAATATATGTAAGTTTGCAGAGCTTAAGTACCATGTGGTAATAGAGACAGTGCCCCATAGTGCTTACAGTCTGTGTTGGTGGATAACATACTTGCACAAATTGAAGGTTAAAAGGCAAATGTGCACAAGGTTAAGGCCTTGAACTAAGCCAGAACTAGGCTAGACTAATGTTCTGTCAGACCCGGATTTGTAGCGAGGCCACAAAGGTCTGCGGCATGCCTTCCTGCTGCATCCTAAGAAGCACTGGGTGCTCCCGTACTTGAAAGGCACCCTCATGTGCGCACTGGGGTTTCGCGTCAAGGGCTAGGACCATGCAGCAACGGGAGTGATTTGGTACCAAATTTCTATGCTGCTTAAAAACACAATATCCTTTATGAGTCAACAATGGCATTACCCATCTCAAATACATTCACCTTTTTTGTTGCAGTGTTTATTTATCATTTCAATTGTTCTGTGCTCCCAATGTCATAGCTAGCGTATTACCATATTGGTTCATTCTGACGGACTACTTTCATACTAATGGTAGCTCATGCAAGTTTTGCAAAACTAGACGTCTGCTTAAATCTAAGCCAGAGGCCAGAACATGAAGTACAGTGAAGGCAACTAAAGTTTACATTTCTTCTTAAAGCTTCTGGATGCTGGTGACCTTGTGGTCATGCCTGGGATTATTGACCCCCATGTTCATGTCAATGAGCCTGGGCGTTCTGACTGGGAGGGCTACAGTACTGCCACAAGAGCTGCAGCTGCAGGAGGCAATTGTTGATATGCCATTGTAAGTATAAAATTGCTGTACAGAATAATGAACATTTTCACCACAAAATAGCTGCAAATTATGTTGCCTGTAAAACCTTACAAACTGTAGTTAGAACTGAAAAGGGGTGTAGTGGTAGGGGATTGTTTAAGATAACTGGGAAGCTCTCCACAACAATACCGTAAACTATCCAGTTATTACTTTCTAACAGCAAGTTATATTTGTTCCTCATTCTTTTTTGGTAGCACAGCACTCTGCAGGCTATTTCCAGGGAAAGGCCCATTTGTGGACCAGGTGCATGCCCTGCGGGTACAGAGACACATAGTGAGCCACTAAGTACGAAAGACTAAACTCTAGGCCATATGTACCCAAATTATTGGCTGGCCCCCAAAGTGGGGCATTAGGCAGTGGTAGGCAACCCAGCTTTAACAACGGTCGATGGAATTTGTGAGCCATGCTTATTTTACCAAAATACAACTTTTTCATGTATTTGTATGCTTTCATTCTTGTATCCTTTCCCTAAGCTTAGCGGGGCTGAAAAAATGTTGGACCATAAAAAGGGAAGCTTGAATAAAAGTCTGAAAACCTTAGCCACATTCCTATAGTTTTAAAGAAAATATGCCCACTCCCTCCACCCCAAATAATTTATACTTTAGGAACCTACAAAGTTTTATTTGGGCACTGAATCTGTTCAAGGATTGAGGCTGATTTCTCTGCACCTATTATTATCTTTTTAGAAACAGCCTGCCACCAACCACTTCTGTGAGTAATTTTCACACCAAATTAAAGGCTGCAGAAGGACAGTGCTTTGTAGATGTTGCCTTTTGGGGAGGAGTCATTCCTGGTAACCAGGTAAGACTGACTAATCAAAACAGTTGCATGGAGCACTGACAAATACAGGGAAAGGTTTGGCAGATGTATAAAAAAGGAGATACCTTCCTTCTGACCAGTAAGAGATGAATTAGAACTGATGCTCAGAGCTTTTCACAGGTCTCCCGACTTTATATCTGTGATCTCATTTGCAAGTAATCACTAAGCCACTCATTATGTTCTACTAACTAACTACTAGTCAACAAGAATCTTTAGGGTAGGGATGCACCGAATCCAGGATTCGGTTCGGAATTTAACCTTTTTAAGCAGGCTTTGGATTTGGCCAATTCCTTCTGCCGGCCGAACCAAATCCGAATTCTAATTTGCATATGCAAATTAGGGACAGGGAGGGAAAATCACATGACTTTTTGTAACAAAACAAGGAAGTAAAAAATGTTATCACCTTCGCGCCCCTAATTTGCATATGCATATGCAAATTAGGATTAGGATTCGGTTAAGTATTCGGCTGAATCTTTCGTGCAGGATTAGGGGGTTCGGCTGAATCCGAAATGGTAGATTCAGTGCATCCCTACTTTAGGGTGGTGGCACATGCTGTTATTCGGGGTGATTTGTTGCCCTGTGACAAATCTCCTCTTTCTCGGATGACTAATCTCCCCGAAATACCTTCCCGCTGGCTAGAATATGAATTGTCGGCGAGATGGTACTCAGATCGCTTTGGCTTTCCGAAGAAGCCCGCAGTTTCCTCGTGAGGCAACTTCGGGCTAGTTCGGAAAACAAAGAGATCTTACCTGGGTGACTAATCTTCCCGAATAGCAGCGTGTGCCGCCACCCTTACAGGCATACATTCAAGACTTCTAATCTGCATCCAGATATCCCTCCCACCTAGGGTTGCCACCTTTTAAAATAATATATACTGGCAGGTGGAGGGGTGGTGTTAAAAGGGCGGGGCCGTGACGATAAAAAGGGCTGGACCATGACGCGCTATTGGCTGGCCGTGTCGTGACGTCAAAGGGGGCGGAGCCATACAAATTTGGCAAGAAGCCCAGGAAACAGGTAAGTTTGGAGCAGGCTGGGGGCAGGCCACGGGCTTTTTTTTAGGTGTATTACAAATTTACCGGCAGCTACATTGCCCCTGCCTTGGCTGGTGTTTTACCAGCCAAATTACCAGTCCCAAATTATAGGACGTACTAAATATAGGGGATCAGCACTGTTTTGAGAAAAGAGTGGCCAAGAAACTGATATCCTTGAGAAAGTGTTTTGTTTCAAATGACTGTATCTCTAGACTGGGAGTAGCCTGTATTCCTTGCCCCTTGCTCTAAGAAGTTGGCTACTGAACACTCCACTATACTAAACTGGGTCTTAAATTAGGGTGGTAGCCACAAAATAGGCTTAAAAAGGGGGCCATACCAAGAATACTGGCTTCCTTAGAACTACAGATCACAAATTTCAAAAAATGTTTCTAAATCCTTTTAATCAAGCTAGATAACACAAATAATCTAACAGACCTGGCAACCCTCTGGAATATTTGTTTTTATATGTTTGACATGAACCAGTGTCCCACTTTATAAAGGGATACTATGTACTCGTACCAGCAGATTATGGAAGGTCTGTGCTTTTTTTATTGACACTTTCTAAAAAATAGCCAGAAATTAAGAATACCTTCACTAATCTAAAAAAACAACAAACTGAATATGAAGTCTTCCAAAACCTAAATATCCAAAACTCAATTACCCAAAAGGTATTGCCTTATATTCATGCAAACAATAGTAAATATATTTTAGAGATAGTGACAACTAATACTACTATTAGGGATCTGTATAGCAGAATACTATCAGAGATTTGTATGGCAGATTACTATCAGGGATCTGTATGGCAGAATAATATCAGGGATCTGTATGGCAGAATAATATCAGGGATGTGTATGGCAGAATACTATTAGGGATGTGTATGGCAGAATACTATCAGGGATCTGTATGGCAGAATAATATCAGGGATCTGTATGTCAGAATAATATCAGGGATCTGTATGTCAGAATAATATCAGGGATCTGTATGTCAGAATAATATCAGGGATCTGTATGGCAGAATACTATCAGGGATCTGTATGGCAGAATAATATCAGGGATCTTATGCAGAATAATATCAGGTATCTGTATGGCAGAATACTATCAGGGATCTGTATGTCAGAATAATATCAGGGATCTGTATGGCAGAATAATGTCAGGGATCTGTATGACAGAATACTATCATAAATTAATCTTTCATTCTCTGTATGTTTATAAACCTCTGTCTCCATGTTAGTATAAAAGAATCCCATCACAATCTGCACAATCTGTTCAATCAGGATTCCATATTGATATCAATGTAAACCACTATAATTATCTGACTCTGAGCAGTCAGATAATTATATAATCCACCTTTAATCTTCCATCTTTTCATTTCTGCTTCATAGCCCTGTTTATCATATGGACACCATCCTCATCAAATCACTTGTTTCATCTGTTTGTATTACAGTGTCCTTGTTTCCTTCAATGCTGATTAGCAGCTGTTATTTCATCATTCATTTTCTCCATCAGTTGTGGAGTTTGCCCAACAATAATTCTGATCATGAACAATAACCACTAATTCTTTTTGGAGATGTGATTCTTTAGCATGTATGTAGATGATGTCATTGTTAAAAGTATAAATAACATTAAAATGCTTAGATATTTCCATTATAAAAGTCCAACCTGCTTTGCCGCACTACGACTCAAAAATCAACCCCCCCAAAAGCAAGAGATGTGTGAAAATTTGGAGACCATTGAAAGTTTTTATTATGGTGGCAGCTTTTTATATTTCTGCTATATGTTTGTGCTTTCTAACTCTTACCCTGAACACATTTCATTTGATGCAGTCTTCCTTCTCTGAAGCAGAGATTTTACAAAAGACTGAAAAATAATCATAGCAATGACACCGTCCACACTTTTTAAAATGTTTGTTCTCAGTTATATTTCCAATAATAATTAACCTTAAAATAAATAGATTACTGTGGGCAGATTTATCAAAGGTCAAATTTCAAATTTATATGAATTTTTTTTTTTTACTCTAATAAATTCGAATATACTCACAACTCGAATGGGAGGTTATTTAAGAAAACATTAGAACGTTTAATATTCGATCTAATAGACCTGACCCAAAAATTTGAATCGAATTTGAATTGAATTTGAATCGAATTTTCCCTCCGAAAAAAACTTCAATGTCAGGAAGGCAATTAACATATTTAAACGGTTTAACGATAAACTTTTAGAAAAAATGTTCAGTGTCGAGTATGGTAATGAATGGGGTCAACTTACCCAGAAAAAAGGGGGGTCCAGGTGCTCAAGCCCCAGATATTCAGCTCGAAATTAGGATTGCAAATTAGGATAATAGTGAAGGGCTGGCACATACCGGACCACACTCCATGAATTGATGTAGTAAAAAAGATTTTATTGTGGCAAAAACATCACAGCAAAAGCCTTACGCGTTTCGTGCCTATGACTAAGCGCCCGTAAGGCACGAAACGCGTAAGGCTTTTGCTGTGATGTTTTTGCCACAATAAAATCTTTTTTACTACATCCAGTGTTGGACTGGGCCAGCAGGACACCGGGGAAAAACCTGGTGGACCCCCGGCTCTTATGGGCCCCACCGGCCCAGGTCCGTACCCATAGCTGCCTCTTAATGCCGCAACCCCCTTTATCTAAGGTTGCGGCCAAAAAAATTGCGTGCGCACAACCAAGTCACATCCGTACAAACGCAGCGCCGTGCACTTGGGCAGACACACGACACACACGCTGGCACAGAGGCAAGCGCACATGCCAGCGTGGCAGGGGGGCCGGAGGGCCCCCCTGCCGCGCTGGCATGTGCCAGCCTACTGGTCAGTTTCCAACCATTCTGACCACCAAGTAGTCAAGGAAGTTGTCAGGAGAAAGAAAGAGGCTGCTCTGATGTTCTTCTGCTTAGGAAAGATTTGAGAAAGATTTCTAATTAAATTTTTTTCCTAAGCAGAAGAACATCAAAGCAGCCTCTTTCTTTCTCCTGACAACTTCCTTGACTACTTGGTGGTCAGAATGTTTGGAAACTGACCAGTAGGTGGCACTGTTGTAACAAAATTCATTCATATCAACAGTACATATTTCCCTTAATATCTGTATCTGTGTGTTTTTTTCTTCACTTTAAAAGATAAACACTGAACAAAAATACATATCTCACCATTATATTCTGATCCTGCTAATTTATCCTTATCTAGCAAGGTGGTATAGAGGATAGCATTCCTATCAATTTACAGGGCTAAGATCTAGGGTTCAATTCAGACTAAGGCTGCTTTTGAATGTATTTTGATAAAAACAGTTTGAGTTTTATGTATTTATGTTAGGACATGTGTTAAGGTTTAGATCAGCTGATTTGGACATTACGTTAATTTGGGATATAAGGTTAAGGTCCAGACCAGATCGTCAGTCTGTATCCTATAATGACTGCCCCTGTTCCCACTAGTATATAGCTTCTTAAGTTGTTATATGTTTCAGTGATCAGACTAATAAGACTAATAAGAGCAATTATAGAAAATAAAGTTAAATAAAGTTAAAACCAATTTTATCAATATATATATAATGCAGCATTTGCCTGAATTGAACCCTGGGCTTAGCATTGGTAGTTGTAAGCCAAGCACGTGAACCCCAACACCATGAACACATGCCTTAACTGCAATGTAATTTTGCCTTCCCATTGACTCAAATCATCACAAATACTGGGTTGAATATGTACCACTCTTATAAAAATAATATATCAAAATGAAATGTTTGTGTTGTGTCAGCATCCTAAGGTTAACTGATTATACAGACGGCTATTCCAGCCTCCAACCACTTTGAATGTGGAACAATCTGTTCCCGTCTGAAATTATAAAGTAAATGTCGCATAGCCCTGGTAAATGCAATTAAGTATGATTAATTGCTTGTGTGTGCTGAGAAAGTGATCTTGACAGATATTATGATGCCATAGATGTTGGGCATTTTGTCAACAGGTTTGAAGATTTTGGACAGTTTGACTACAACAAACAATAATGTGGATTAATTATTGTTAATCTGTTAATCTGTCAATCACAATAGTTCAATAGTGAGATGATGTTCCTGAGTGGTTCCCCTTGACTGATCTTTTCTATGTATCTCCAAAATAGCAATCTTCATGTTAATGATACATTGCTCTGTATACCTGGTGGTCCTCACATTTGTGGGGTCTGCTGTATTTTGGTTCATCATTGTACATGTACAGCATGGCCACTTACACCATAGACAGTACTTGCTTAGCTGTTCCTCTTTGCCCCCATATGACCTAAACTAAGTTGCAGAACAGGATCCATCTCAATGGTCTCCTAGCATGTAATTCTCTTTTCTAAGATCTTCAAACCATCCCTGGCACGTATAATCTTTTATGGGCAGTTTAATATACATCCATGTCTTACTAAATCATTATGTGCTCATTACAGACCCCATGCTATATGAAACATTCCTTGCCTCACGCCCCCCTAACATGGAAGTTGCAGCAGTTGAAGCTGTGGCCAATCTACAGTACAAGTAAGTCACTGTTGTGAAATACCCTCCATTGAATATAATGAATTTAGAGTGTGAGGTATGAATATATTTATGTTGTACATGTAGAAAATCGCAGTTCTCATTACGCTGTCATGATACTGTAACAATGATCACTTTCTTGATCCAATATTAGAGTTCGCTGTCACATTGTGCACCTCTCGTCAGCAATGGCTCTCCCAATCATCAGAAAGGCCAAAAAAGCTGGGGCACCTCTCTCTGTAGAGACTACCCATCATTACTTAACACTGAGTGCAGAGAAAATTCCCCCTGGGGCCACATACTTCAAGTTCTGCCCCCCTGTTAGAGAACACAGCAACAAGGTATTTCATAAGAAAGCGCTTGACATATGTTAACTATAAATATATTCATGTTTTCTCGTTTTACTGTGAGCTAGAAAATGAATAGAGCAATAGTAGTGGGTGATATAATGTGTATAAGGAAACATGGCATGACTAATGGCTCAGAGAACAGTGATGGGGCAGGATGTAGGCAGAATGCAGATGTGATATGGTTAGAGACATGTTTTGGAGGTCCAGTTCGCTAACCAACTAAAATATTACATTCATTGCACTTCTCTGTGTCTAAATCTAACCTGAAAAATGTCCAGCCTCTCATATTAGTATACAGCACCCCATGGTAGCTCTTTTTTCTGTGCTGAGCCTATAAGTCGATCCCACTTCAAACTTTTATGGTATTTTAATAAACATACGTCTTACATAGCATGGTCAGCTTGAGATGGCAATATGAATACACTATGCCCAGCCAAGGGCCTGTTAAAGGGGTAGTTTAACTTTAAACTTTTAGTAAGATATTTTAGACAGTGATATTCTAAGACAATATACAATTGTTCCTTAATTGTTTTCTGTCTGTATTCCCATCATGTAGGAGGCACTCTGGAATTCCCTCTTGCAGGGCCATATTGACATGGTTGTATCTGATCACTCTCCTTGTACACCTGATCTCAAGCTCTTGCAGGATGGAGATTTCCTTAAAGCTTGGGGGGGTATTTGCTCACTGCAGCTTGGTAAGTGGCTAAAATTAAATAATTACAATAATGAATTACATTAAACATAGTACAATAATATACAATCATATAAAAGTTAAAGGAGGGGAGCAAGGGGGTGAATACTACATTGGAAGGTTCCTGTTAAAAGTAGGGTTAAATGTGTATGGGGGAAATTTATCAGCCAGTTTTATTTTTCTAGAGTTTCTAACGTGGCTGGTTAAGTTGACCTGTTGTTGGGGTTATTGGTAGTATATGGCCTAGTGTCAAAAGGTATGAATATGCAATGCCATGGGTAATTTCCATTCTACTTTTGGTTGATCACAGGAAAACCAGATATGGCTGGACAGGTTATACATTTTAATATAATGATTTAAAATGAAATAAAACCAGCAGATAGTCTCTGCCCAATTCATTTAGTGATTTTTCTTTATGAGGTTGTATGTAATTTTAAGGTGGTAATTCCTTAGGAACCAGTAAAACAGTGAGAGACTACAACAAGATACTTACTAACCAAGAACTGGTAGAAGCATGAGGTGGGCTAGAATTAAGCAGCCTGTATAAACCAAAAGGGCAGAGAAAACAAAGTATTGAAAGACTTGTTAGGAGAGTCAGAGCAATTCATGTAGGACAGCTTGTAAAGTCTCTTGTGGCTCAACAAGTTAGCACACTACTATCTAAAGAAACTGTCCATATGCATGTTGTGATGATTGTTGGAGCAATTATTCCCTTTTGAGAGTAATGTAAAGTTTCCAGTCTTTAATCATAGGATCATTTCTTTTCTGGAGCTCTGCAAGAACTCATGGCTTCAGTCTGTTGGATATACCTCGCTTACTGAGCAGTAACCCAGCCAAGTTGTGTAGTGTGGATGATAGAAAGGGGACCATTAAGCCAGGGTATGATGCTGATTTGGTTATTTTGGATCCAGACAAGGAATATCAGGTAAAAAGAGTGGAAGCATGAGACCCACCCAAGAGTTAATACAATGAATTTTTATGGTTGCTTCTTATACAAAGAGTAGAATCATGCTGTTTGTGGTAGGTGTGCCTAGGGTTGCCACCTGGCTGGTAATAATTATGGTTGATCCTAATGTTATTAATAGGGGAAAAAAGATAAATCTATAGGAAGGCATTTTTTTCCAGAAAAGGTGGCAACCCTAAGTGTACTGCATATTACAACATATATACAAATTTGCTTATAATTGAATTATTAATTAATACTTCTTAATAATTAATTTGCTGATAAAGGTTTTGAAATATTATATTCACAAATACACATGAAAAAAAAATTGTAGAAATTACAAGATAACAGAAACATATGAAGAAGCTGTATGAAATATTGCACTGGGGATTCCAAACATTTTAATGTTTTTCCCCATTTACACTTATTCCCATTGATGAACCAATGAGTGATGTATTTTGCTCAAAAAAAGTGAAACTATGCCTACTGACTTTTTTGCAAATTTTTTGCAAGCAAAAAGAGACTGATTTGCTCATAACTAGTTTTAATCCAACTGAATATATTACATTTTTCTAAACAGTAAGACTCCATTTTTAATAGAGCTGAGCAGCAACATTAAGCTCTAACACCCTTGAATTGTAAATGCTCCAAACAAATTGAAAGCAAGGATTAAGAATGCAGAAACATTTTTATATTATTAAGAACAAGAGAACACATTATCTAGTATAAATATAGTATCTAGAGCAACTGGACTTGCTGATTAATCATTGAAGGCGTTTCACTACTCATCTGAGTTACTGTGATAGGATTACCAAGGTATCATGCAACTCCTAGAACCCAACAGAATCAATCCTCAGGCAAGAATGCACTCAGGGCTGCTGCACTATATTTATTACCTTTGCCGGTAGTCCCTCTGCAGACTAAGACTTGGGCATGTGCATCAGAGTAAAATGTTACTACTGTATACTGAACATTCAAGTAAGTGTGAATATACATTGGCACCCCCTAGTGAATCGGCTCTTTTCTATAATAGCACAAAGCTCCTCAATATGTGTGGAAAATATGTTTATGCCAATACAGGACACATCGGCAAGATATAGAGACTTTTTTGCATAGTTATATCTAGATACAGATTGACAGAATTTCTATAGATTGCATCAAGTTTATGGTGGTTATTTTAAATCTAGATGAGGATTTATATATTATTTTTTTTTGGTGCAGGAGAAAAGCCTTCATCACAAGAATAAGGTAACATATAATAAACATAGTTTGTTACTAAATCAATGCTAATATCAGTTGCTATAGCAAAATGCATACTGTACACCACAATATGACACAGAAATATAAGATGGGGCTGCATGATAGCCAGTTTGAGCAAACATGCCAATCAGTATCTGTTTGAAATCAAATAGATGCTAATTATTTGGCCAATATAATATACTAAATAATGAATATATAAAATAGTAGTATGGTCCTATTTATAATACGTGCAGCATTGCATGAAGTGGTGGTTTCTCCAACTTGGTTCATTTCTATCCCATTTAGGGTGTTATTTATTAATGAGCATAATGAGCAAGTCAAGGCACTCGTTCATTATGCGCCTGTGTGCCCCAACATGGCCATAGCAGGAGCTCCCTCTCCGTGCGGGTGGCCTAGTGCTTGCGTGGGCCAATTTTTTTTTTAAAAACACGTCAGTTAACCCGAACCAGTGTATGGGCTCTATTAGCCTGCACCTTTGGTTGGGAATAACATTTTTGCCAATCAGATGCCCTTTAAAAGTGTCTTAAAACAACAAAATTTTCCAAATGTCTCTGCTATTACCTTTAAGTTGTAGTGTCTTCTACACGGCTGCAGCTTAGTTATCAGGCCAAGAGTTAAAGACCAACATTTAAATGCAAAGCCAAAGTAAGTCCATCCCAATCTAGCGAAAAGCTTGCACAGGCCACACTGTCACCATATGCTAATAATTGAATTATCATGCTACCTGTATTAATAAAGGTTTATAATAATAACAACATATTTCTATGTATGTACAGCTCACTCCATACCAGGGTTTTCAGCTGTGGGGAGAAATTGAAGCAACTATAGTTGGAGGAATTCTGGTTTATTATAAGGGAAGGCATTGTCCAGTGCCTGCTTGAAAACCTCTTCTCATGCAATCAATGGAACTGCCAGAGCCCAGTGATCCATACTACTAATCTCTTGCTCCTCATTCTTCAAATGTCACCTCCCATGGTGTCTTCTAAATTCTGAAATTCCATGATTTCATGAACAGAAATGTGGCAAAACAGATTTCTGAAAGTCCAATTCCCACCTTGGTTCTTTAATATCTTTATTGAGTAATAATTTCTGAACTACAGTGTGCCACCAGTGAACACCAACATTTTCTCAGGCCCCACGCTGTAGAACGCCCTTTCTACACTATAAACTGCATATCATAGTTACATAGTTACATAGTTACATAGTTAAATTGGGTTGAAAAAATACAAAGTCCATCAAGTTCAACCCCTCCAAATGAAAACCCAGCATCCATACACACACCCCTCCCTACTTTTAATTAAATTCTATATACTCATACCTATACTAACTATAGAGCTTAGTATCACAATAGCCTTTGATATTATGTCTGTCCAAAAAATCATCTAAGCCATTCTTAAAGGCATTAACTGAATCAGCCATCACAACATCACCCGGCAGTGCATTCCACAACCTCACTGTCCTGACTGTGAAGAACCCCCTACGTTGCTTCAAATGAAAGTTCTTTTCTTCTAGTTTAAAGGGGTGGCCTCTGGTACGGTGATCCACTTTATGGGTAAAAAGGTCCCCTGCTATTTGTCTATAATGTCCTGTAATGTACTTGTAAAGTGTAATCATGTCCCCTCGCAAGCGCCTTTTTTCCAGAGAAAACAACCCAAACCTTGACAGTCTACCCTCATAATTTAAGTCTTCCCTCCCTCTAACCAATTTAGTTGCACTTAGTCTCTGCACTCTCTCCAGCTCATTTATATCCCTCTTAAGGACTGGAGTCCAAAATTGCACTGCATACTCCAGATGAGGCCTCATTGGGGACCTATAAAGAGGCATAATTATGTTTTCATCCCTTGAGTAAATGCCATTTTTATTATTATTATTTATTATTATTTGCTTTAGTAGCCACAGAATGACACTGCCCAGAATTAGACAACTTGTTATCTACAAAGACCCCTAGATCCTTCTCATTTAAGGAAACTCCCAACACACTGCCATTTAGTGTATAACTTGCATTTATATTATTTTTGCCAAAGTGCGTAACCTTGTGTTTATCAACATTGAACCTCATTGAACCTCAACAATATCAATTGGTGTTGGTCTCTCATTTTTCTATGCCTTCATAAGTTCATAAATATTTAACATATTACTATTTTATATTGTACATACAAGGAGAGAGTTGTTATAAACTGCCTGGTGGTTTAGAGATTAGCCTCTGATGCTTTCCAGTGGGTGTGATCCTAAGTTCACGGCTATCCACAAGGGTTCTGTGTGGGTTTGATTCCACTCACCAAAAACACAGAAGTCAGTTAATTAGTAAGTGATAGAATTTTTTTATGAAAACCAAATGATAAACTTTGCTGACGCAACATAGTGCCCTCATTAGTAAATCACTACAAAGTTGTGTGGATACCGGCTTTTACATTGGAAATATGGGAAGCAAATTAAAATTGTTAGAAAACACAGTCATTTCACCTTGTGCTTGCATATGTAAATGACTGCTTACAGTGCAGTGGTCCATGACAACCAGACAGCGTTTTGCAGCTGCATGATTGAAGAACCATCCTAGAAAGCTAATAAATCAGACACCATGCAAAATAATGATAAGTTGCTTAGAAATGGTCCATAAATAAGATTTCCATTTCAAAGGGTGGTTGATTTTTAAGTTAACTGGTGGTATGCTAACAGTTCTATTCCTAGCAACTTTACCATTGCACTTCATTATTTATTTTTGAGTTGTTTGCCATCCTCGTCTACATCTTTTCAGCTTTTAAATGCGGCAGCCAAAGACTATTGTTCTGTAAGCTTACAAGTTTATTATTATTATTATTATTATTATTAATAATAATAAACTAATGTATGTTTAATATTTATCACAGGGTATCACACATAGTATTCACTTTCATCAACTACTGAGAGATATATGATCCTTCATACTTTGATCTCACTACAGGTATTCAGTTGCACTTACTGGATATCCATTCCTCAAAAGGAATGTACTCTTCCTTGAGTTCCTACACACTTTAGTTTCTGCCCTGTCAGGTGTGTATTGGCAATTATAGGATAAATTATATATACGGAAGGTGTTTTCAATGCTCTGACACTCTTCATATTCGGCTCTGTTCCCCTGCCAACCTGCTTGCACTGTGCTAACAGCTCGGATCAGAATACTCCATAAATCTAATGGAACATTTGTATTTACTTTGACCCAGGGCTGGATTGCAAAAAGGTGTACCCTCAGGCCTTACATATTGTCCCCTTCTAACCACCCCATACCAAACTAGTGTTCATCTGAGCCAGAGCACAGAGGGCCGGCCATACAGCAACATCTGACAAAGTATCCAGTGTACCGAGTCCCTAGTGCTCCAAAATGAATAAGCAACTACAGATATGGCTGGACAGCATGCAGCCCACAAAAGTGTCATAGAAATGAATTTCGCCGGCACACAGGATTTTAGGCTGCAGGGCAAGCCCTTGCAATTTTTTAATGCAGTGATAAAAAAATCTTATATTTTACAGCACCCCTAAAACATACTAAATATGAATGCCAGGGGTCTTCTGAAAAAAATGTGATGTCCAACATGCATAGGATTAACAAAATATGTGGCAAGTAAAGACCCCCCAAAATTAAATAGTACAGACGATCATGGCTGTCACATATCAACATACTGTATTGTCTGTGTTTTATGTGTGGACCCAAAAAGAAAACTGAACTCAGGAAACCAAATTTTGTAAAGAACACACAAAGACAAAATCACTAAAATTTCAACAGAAATATGCAGATAAATAAACAAATGTAAAAAAAAAAATTATACAGCATATTTAATTTATTTTGTTTATGAAAATACCTGATTCACGTTGGAACGAACATTTTTAGGTATAAAGAAGATACACATTTCTTAAAAATAAGTGTGTTTTTTCCATAAAGAGATGCAAATAAGTACAATGTGCTTTACTGGCAACAGAGAACTCCTTCAACTGTGATGATGATACTTATCACTTTCCATTCCTGACAGTTCATGATGTGCCTGCCAGCATGTAGGAGATACAACCTTGTGAGGTAAAGGACTAAATAAAGGCAGATTATAGCAGCAATAAGGTTAATATTTACAGAAATTAACTCTAGAGGTTGGTGTGGAATTTTAAATCCTGCTACAATACCCATTCATTACAAGGCAGTAGGCACCCTGCAACACATAAACGGGGGAATGTAATAAAAGTCGCAAAGAGCAAAACACATCGCACCAATAAGAATAAAAATCCACATCTCGCCATGTAATATTGTTCCTTAAACTGTTATGACATTGCGAATTTTAATTGCGCACTCTTAAGAAGTTCTTGAAGGTGTCGTAATGTTTTGGAGCAAATATAACGACTTTTTCAGTAAGAAGTTTTATTACATTTACTGCGCATTGGCGCAAACTATAAAATTTGCAAACAGTCTTCCACTGTCAGAAGTGGTCGCTAAACAGTTTCCGGGTTTAAATTCGCGCATTTCGAATAGTTTTTCCGTTACCGACTTTTATTACATTTCCCCCGATAGACTATTGCTTATGAAAACTTGGTACCAAACTGTACAGAATTCAGAGAGGCATTACTGAAGCATCTATAATCTGCAATGTATTTCTCACTTCAATCACGTCATGCACAGTCATTTTAAAAGGGTGAAAAATAAAAGTTGACCTTCTTTAATGTTATAATAAAGTATTGAACCTACAATCTTTGTCACACACCTGCTATTCAGATACAGATGCACATTTCAAGAATAGAAAATCCCAAACAGCCTCTCACAGCCCCAATATAAAGCACCAGTCTGAGGTAATTTATAGCAGCCCTCTTGGCATTTGCCAGACTTTCCAGATCTCTAGTCCAGAGCAACACTATACGCACTATACACGTATCAGCCATGATTCATTTTAAGCAAGAAATAAAATAATACCTCATGACTGGTCCCTCCAGCTTCACACAGTTGTACACCTGTAACAGCAGCCATGGCAGGAAGTGACATCCTGATGCACATACCGTCTGTCAGCGAAGAGTACACATGAGTGTGTACAGTGTGACAGGAGAAAGAAATACAACAGGGCAACTACTGTGGGACACACCTTGCTGTATTTAGCAAATAGCAAGAAAACAACTTTCCTGTTAGGTGTAGCTGGAAACTGTATCTTGTGAAAGAAATATTATTGTTGATGTCCTTAATTTAAATAGGATATGCGCATTGATGAAGGGCTGCACAAAGATAGCGCCTCAATCTCATCAGCCCCTGCCCCAGTAGAGTTTACAAGCTAAAGTACCTATCACATTCACACAGAAAGTATTGTAGCACAGTGTCTGAGAAAAGTATAGCTCCCAGCATGCTCAGCAAATGAGGAAAATGGCAGAGGGTGTGTGTAGAATACAGTAACCAGTGCATGTACTGTGAATGATTAGTCACCACCTGGGGGAGGACAACTCTCTGCAGTGGTGCAACTACCAGAGAAGCAGATTCCACGGCCACAAGGTAGGGGGATTGCTGCTGGTGACCCGCAAGTATGTGTAGCGGGGAATCGCGGGTCACGGCAATTTTGTGCAGAGGGGGCTCAGAATTTTTTTTCGTGAGGTGGCACTGAAGTTTACACCACTGGATCTTTGCCTGAGGCAGGAAATAGGAGGTAAATGCATTTAAGACAGTTGCCAAGAGGGAAATTTGGAGTGGGGAGGAAAGTTCATTAACAATGTTGTTTATTTTGGAATAAATGGCCTAAAGGTGGCCATACACTCAGGGCCGGAACTAGGGGCAGAAAAGGCACCTGCCTAAGGCGCAACCATAAGGGGGCGCTTTGCAGGTACCTATTAAACTATTAACCTATTCTGCCTACCCCTATTCCATGTTCACTACACCTCTGTAGCCCTCCCCTCCCTCCTCTGCCCCATCACCTCCTCCCCTCTCTGTCACTCCCCTCCCTCCTCCTCCCCATCACCCCTCCCTCATGCGCTCTTCGTCACTCCCCTCCCTCCTCCTCCCATTCACCCCCTCCCCTCTCCGTCACTCACCTCCCTCCTCCCCTCTCCCTCACCCCTCCCCCTTCCCCATTACTCACCTCCCTCCTCCCCTCTCCGTCACGCCCCTCCCTCCCCTCTTTTACTGTGTGCATTTGTTCGTTTGGGCACGCACGAGCACATGTACTCGGACGCACAAGAACAGGGGGTAGCGGGCTGGCCGGGTTGCCTAGGTTCCCAGTCGGCTTGGCCCAACCCTACATACACTGAAAGATCTGCTTCTTTGGCAAGGTCACCAAATGAGTGGAATTTTTCCCAATTTGCCCACCCGGGGGCCAAACGATCAGATCACAATGAGTGGGATACAAGCCCATGAGGTTGATGTAGTCCTTGCACTGATGTTTTTTTAACATGCCTGATCAACATCTGAACAATTTGCAACCAGATATTAGTCAAGTAGGTCCATCAGAGCGTCCATTAGAGGTCCCCATACATCAAAGTTTCATTTTTCACCTTCTAAAGCAGCTCGGGGGGGGGGGGGTCGCTGACTCTCTAAACTGTTATAAATTGATACATTTAGTTTATACATTTTATCTTTGTCCCTGCTGTGCAGAGCCCCCGAGTTTCTTTAAAGGCACAATTTAATACGATACAATAGTTGTTAATATTCCACAGATGCTGCTAAGAAATGTATCAATAAAACTAAATGTAGGAAATTTAGATGCCAGACTGAAACACTACAGACAGGAACATTTACTTAAATTTTGGGAAACAGTAATAAATAAAAGATGGAAAGCAATCTAAAAACAACCGAACTGAAAAAGGTGTTTGGAAAGTAAACAACCGCTTTAAAGGAAAACTATACCCCCGAAATGAATACTTGAGCACCAGATAGTTTATATCAAATTAAGTGGCATATTAAAGAATCTTTCCCCAAACACACATAGATTCTGCCCTGCCATGCCTACAGTATGCCTGCCTTTCCTCTTTTGCCAAGCGCAGTGAAATTGCACACAAATATTCACTAATGAGATGCTTTTTTTGCACGAGGGTGGCCGTGGTGTGTTTGAAGTCAGTTAATATACTATTTGCAGTCATTTTGCGAACATAAATTCACAATTTGTGAAATCTGTTTAGCAAATTTTTTTTTCACCACCAAATTTGTGACATTACTTGAACACAGAGCATGCATGTAATCTTTCACAATTTGAAAGGCAAGGCAGGGGAGGCCAAAAAAACAGGAGATTTGTCGCCGGGTGACTAATCTCCCAGAATCTGCCTGTGTACCCTGACCCTAAAGGGGTGAGAGCAAAAAACTTAGATGCTCTTGTATGACAAAGCATGTTATACACAGGGCAAGTTGAGAAGGCAACATTTCCAATCAAAGACAGAAACGGCACTTGTGAGGGCATGCCAGGGCCGTGATGTCTCAGAGACTATTCAACAGATTTTGAATGTTATGTTTATTGACAGAACAAGAGAATATTGCAAAAAATTACAACTGCAACTTGTAGATAAAGGACATAGGCTGGGCACAGTCACTGACCTAACATCTGTCAGACTGCCATAAGTCTTTTCATGGAGCGGGACCAAACATAACCGTGCCTCTCAGTCTTTTCACTTACAGCATACTTCCCCACTATCCAGATTTTCACAGGACAGTCTAAAATTTGTGGACCTATGGTTCTTTTAGGGGGTTATTTCTTAAAGTCAGATTTTATCTGGTCAGACTTTAAAAGGGGAAAAACACAATTTTTTGTGGGAAAAAAACCTCAAATTTTTCTAAGATTTATTAAACTCAAAAACTGGGTTTCATTTAATAATCCAAAAGTTTTGTAGTTTTGTGCACCAAATCCGAAAAAGTCAGAGGTTTTAGTGACAAATACCAAAAATTTGTACAATTGGGATTTTTTTGTAACCCTTTCAACACCCCTTTGTCGGTGTTATCCTCCACGAGTGGCGCTTACCTGATGGCACGGACAAACCTGAGCCACTCTGCAGTGGTATGTGGAGAGACTGGGTACCTGGTACTTACTAGCGCAGTGACTCCACCTAGTGGAATCCGGGAATGCACCTACGGGTGGCCCCACTGGGAATAAAGTAATAACACACACACATAGTATTGGTTAACTTAAATAACTGTTTATCTAAAATAAATGGGCACCTAATACAGGCAGCACGCCTAACTGGTCGCAATAGGGCCTCAATAACTGACTTGCTAGTGATAACTGGAAAATCAAAGTCCTTTATTAAACAGTCTCTGTATCTTCAGTGCCTTTTTTGGGTACTGTCCCTTTAACCAGGATACTCACAAATCCTCTTCTGATACTTTAGAGTTCTCTTCAGGAGAATCCAGCACATTCAGACATACAGTGTGATTACCAGCCCCTTTGGATGCTCAGATAGGAATCTCCTGCTGGTTGTTCCTCCGGTCTGTATTCCTTTCACACTCTCTGTCTTTCCAGGCACAGTATCTGGCTTCCCTTTGCACTCACAAAATAGAACATGTAGAGTTGTTGAAGTTTTCTGAATACAGCACCAGCAACACTTGCCAGTATATGGGTGGGATGTGGAGATGCACAAACTAGGGGTACTAATAAATGCAAGGTGCGGGAGAGCCCTGTACTTACCATTGGCCACTGACATTAAAAACATGGCTGCCTTGTGGCTGAGAGCATTGTGATCTTATCTAACAGACCAAACATTTGTGAGACTGATCACAATATAATGATCTCATATAGAGGACTGGTTTAGGAGGCCATAATTTCCCAGGGCCTCAGACCTAAGGCCCAGGCACGCCAATCTGACATTTTGTAAACAGTTCAGAATCTGGGGTTTTCTGGATAAGCAAGAGAAAAATGTAATTATTTTTAAAAGTTTATTATTTGCTAAAAATTGAATCAATGGGAAACAACAATCACGTCGTGCCTCGAAAAGTTGTATAACATTTTTAAGCTCAAGAGCATAATCTAAAAGAAAATACTTTAAAAATGGACATTAAAGTGATACTGGCACTAAAAGAACTACTCTTCACACCATTAATGCACATTAAAAATTACCTATGGGTCAGGTTTCTAATACTAATGGTATACTGCTTCAAAAATATGGCCCCCTCATAGAGGAACATGTGGCATCAGGTAGTAGAGTAAAAGCATTTGGGTAAATACTTTTATGGTAAAATTATACATTTAATGTAAAGACAATATTATGATAAATGTAAAAAAGGTTTAATCTCTAGTGTCAGTATCTCTTTAAAGTATGCTCTAATACTAGAATGGTAATAGCTAGAAACTGGAAGGACCGATAACTCAAACCTGGCCCATTATAGGAAATAAATAATAATAGGAGATAATAATGATTATGGAAGAGTTTACAGAGATAATGCATAAAAATGTTGAACATTATACACAATGCAGCATTTACACACAATGTCATTGTTACTGAGGCCAAGGGGTGGCAGTTGCACTTGTGCATTGAAGCAAATTGGACATAACTTGAAAATCTTTGATGTAGGCGGATGTTGTAATTTCAGCATCAAAATTATATCTCTGCCCGATTTGTAGGTGTGTGTATACAGCAACAATTAATGCAGGACACTATTAGATTTTTGGAGTGTAGCTCTAGCATTCCCATGTGTCATTAGGTGCACCTAGTGCCAATACTAATCGTAAGTTCAGATAAACCTGTTTGGTCTTCCTGTGCAACCCACCCCCTAATAAATCAAGAAGAATTATCTTTTTTTCCTACATATTTTCCTACATATTTTGAAACTAACAAACAGTCAGGACACCTACTCTATACAGTTAGCCCTTTAGGAAGTTGTCTTGTTTGCTGTTAATATTTGTATGTCTCTAATGGACATTCTATATGTTTCTCACCACAGTACAGCTCTCCCATGTGTTTACACTTAGATAAAACCCATGTTTTTTGGCATTAGTTCAATCCTTAGCCAGGAGGCTTTAATGGATAACTAATAGATAAGAGTCAATATAAATAGGGCCATTGGAGACTTTATTGACATTGACGAAGGTTTTAGTCATCAGGTGTAACGTCCTCTCAGTCACAGAGCACAGATCAGGCCCCCGTGGGCTCTGGCTTGAGGGAGTTTCAGAGGCTAACAAATCCAGAGAAAGGGATAGAGTGGAAAGAGAGTGGCATGCATTAAACAAAATAGGGACTAGGTGAAGGTTCACTGGGCGTCATTTATCTGAGACCTGTTAGAAATTAACAAGATGCAAGGGTCAGTTACAGGCATTTCTTCTTCTCTTCTTTGTGCTGCACGCCTCTCTGCTCCTGTCAGAATCATGTCTTCGCTTGCTACTATCCCCCCACCTCCAGCTCTTCTACGGCCATTAAATGTCCCTCCACGTCTCATGCTTGGCCCAGGACCCTCCAATGTACCTCCTCGGATTCAAGCAGCAGGGGGCTTACATCTTATTGGTCACATGCACCCTGAAATGTTTCAGGTAAGGTAGATTTACAGTGAAATCTTAATGACATCACATTATATAAATATGTACCTATATTGTGAAACGCAATAATTCACCTTGAATAGTTAAGTAATATATTTAATTACCTGAGAGATACATTTGTGTAATTTTGCTTTCTCTAATATTCAATAACAAATGCATACCTCCCAACATTTTGGAAGTAAAAAGAGGGACAAAAAATATTTTCGCATGTAGCGCACCAAAATTTTTTGACCACACCCATTTTTGTGGCCACACCCTTTATTACCATGTTCGTTTTACCAAATTTGGCAGGTTCTGAAAGTTTGAAAATATTTCTCCTTATCTAAACTTTTTTTTGCGTCTCAAAATTGTTACAAAGTATCTTATTTGCACCTGTTAGCGGTTCTGTGCTCTCTGCTAAAAGCCAATTAAGTGAGAAACTGTTTCTTTTTCTGGCTGTTCAGTGCAGAGAAAATAGGGACTTTCCAGTACAAATGAGGGACTGCAGGTTGAGCTGTCAAAAGAGGGACTGTCCCTCCGAAAAAGGGACAGTTGGGAGGTATGCAAATGTAGCATGATTATCTGGTAACTACTCTTGTGGCTGTAAGAGTTAATCTTGCTAGGAATGGAGTGTGGAGTGGCATGAATATGAATTCTACTCGGATTTATGGGGGAATGTTTTAGTTGGAGGCAGGGCAGCCATCAGGGGGGGACAGAGGGGAGAGTTGTAGGGGGCCCCGAGGGTAAGGGGGGCCCGGCCACGCCACACTTACTTGATTAGCCGGCCCCCCATCTTTCTGACAGCTGCTGACTTTGGGAAGGCATGGACGTTTAAGGGGCCCTGGCCACCAATTTTCTCATAATGTGGGGGAGGGGGCCCTGGCCACCAATTTTTTTTTCTCATGTGGGGTCCTAGCCACCAATATTTTTTAATGGGGGGGCCCTGGCCACAAATGTTTTTTTATGGGGGACCCTGACCACCAATATCTTTTTATTTTTTATTAACATTTGGGAACCCTAGCCACCAATATTTTTTTGTTTTTTTACTGTGTGGTGGGGGGCGGACCTGTAGGTGGGGCATACGGTGGGTGCAGCCCAGGGGGCTCAGGAAATTTTTTTGTATGGGGCCCTGCGATTTCTAATGGCGGTCCTGGTTGGAGGGGTTATTTTGGGGGCTTAAAAAGTTTTGAAAATGCAGCAAATGAAGTGTGCTGAATTGATGTGAGGGCTGGGCCTGCTGGTTTGTGGGACAAAAAAAATAACAAACTGGGAGCTGACTGTAAGGTAGCTGGCTGTGAGTATTGAATTAATCTAATATTAAAGGGCACCTGTTGAGAAATACTAATATTAAAGGGCACCTGTTGGGAAATAATATTACAGCCCAAGGTACAGGCTAAGAGAGCCCACACTCCGGTTGAGGGTAACATTCGTTTTTTTTTAAATTCCCCCCTCCCACACACACCAGTGCAAGGCCACCAGCACCGGGAGGGAGCTCCTGGTACGAGCAGCAGGGCCGCCATTAGAAATCACAGAGCCCCATACAACAACATTTTCGGGGGCCCTCTGGGCCCTGCCCACACTGGCGCCCAAGCCAGATCCTGCCCAAAGATCACACAGAAATCAGCGCTAAAAAAGTAACCCCCCCCCCACACACACAATAAAAAGCTATTGATGGTCAGGGCCCCTTATAAGTTAAAAAAAAAAAAAAAACATTGGTGCCAGGGCCCCCCTTACAAGGTAAAAAAAATTAGGGCTCCAAAAAATATTTTTTAAAAAAACATTGGTGCTAGGGCACCCCTTACAAGTTAAAAAAATTGGAGCCCCAAAACATCGGTGGCAGGGGCCTATAGAATATTAAAATAATACATTGGTGGCAAGGGGATTAAAAAAAACCACACAAATTGTTCAGTAGACTTGAACTCATGGCTTCAGGACTTCAACTTCGCCTGCTTTCATGACTTCGGGTCTTTTCGCCGCTTCAGGAGTTCGGCTTCGGCTGTTTTCGTGGCTTCAGGTCCTTCGGCTGTTTGGCTTTTTTCGGCACTTCCGCATTTCGGCTGTTCGGGACTTAGAAAATGGCCACATGGCTTTGGCGCTCTCAAGGGGGGGCCAAGTGTCCCGGGCATGAAGGGGAGCCCAGCAGTGCTGCAGTTTTGAAAGAGCCGGGCCCCCCTTCATGCCCGGGACCCTTGTCCCCCCTCTCCCCCCCTGATGGCGGCCCTGACGATCGGGCCATGTTGGGGCACACGCATGAACACACAAAAGTCATTTTAGGCTAACCATTAGGCAAATGTCACATGCAGAGATTTGTCTGCTTGTATTTTTCCACCAGTGGAAAAACTACTGCCTCCTAATAGCTCCCATTGAATGTATTAGAAATCACAAATAAATGCAGGTGTGAGGACTTTTCTGCATGTATTTTTGCCTAAATGATAAGGGATTATAAGAAAGGAAAGTGAAGGTTGTCCCTTTAAGGACAAAACACCAGCAAAAAAGTGAATATATGTGTTAATCTAGTAACAAATTAACATTTGTACATTTGACCTTAATGAAAATATATTCTTTTCCAAAATCATTAAGAACAGCTGAGTAAAATGTTCAAAGGCAAATAAATCATATCGGCAGAAAATTGTTTGAGGTGGGCAGGAAGTGGAGACACTAGAGGTTCAAAGCAGGAGAGAAAGTACTGAGGAAACCAGGAGGAAGGTTGAGGCATTGTGTTCTGAGCAGGGTCAGAAGTAGGGGGTAGGCATGGTAGCCACATGCCTAGGGTGCAGATCCATGCAAGTGATGTAAAAGTAAGGAAGCCAGCAAGCAAGTGACAGTGTTCCACAGCATCGGGGGAGTCAGAGAGTTATGTGTGCAAATTGGCAGAGGGTGGGCTGACAGGTACCAGGCAAATAGTATCACCTTGGACAGCAATAATGCTCGGCCTGACTCTGGTCAGAGCAGCTTACAGTTGGTTTAATTAGAGATATTAAAAATGAGAGCACTTTAAGTTATGGCAAATTAACTTTGCATTGGCAAATATTCACATCTCCAGTGTGAAACTGTGAATACTTGCCAGTTTACCAAGAATTAATTCTCATCACAAGAAATGTATCCAGGTTCAGGCTGGCTAACTTCCATGATAAAGTTAGATTATCCACTTTTGCATCTTATTCTATCCAGGGCCGTTCCTGCCATGAGGCAGGGTGAGAACCTTGCCTCAGGTGGCAGTGAGCGGCCTGTTGCAAGGGGCGGCAAAAAGCCGCTTCTTGTAACTTTAAGAGCCAAATTTTTGGGTTTTAACACGTACATTTGGCTCCCCTAGTGCAGACAGCACTATTGTGCACTAGCGATGCTGCCCCCCCTTCGACGCTGATTTTTGATTGTGGAGCTGGAGGCGGCAGCAGCCCCAAAATCGCCGCTGATCCTATCTATGTCACCTCCTCCATGCTAATATCCCACATATGTCATTTCTTTATGTTGCTAATTCTCTAAAGCATTTTTCCCATTACAATTGTATGGATAAAATAAACCAATGAATTTTCACAGAGAATTTATCCACATTACAACAAGAGTATTTTTGGTAAATAGGCAAAGTTGAGACAAACTTTGGAGGAGTTAGACAATGACAAAATTAATTTAAATATGCTCTATAGTCCCTTTATAAACATGACTTAAGCTGCATTCATGGAGTATTCTCCTCTACATATATATAGGCTGCCAGAGAGGTGCCACATACCTTTGCTGCCAGATCTTATTTAGTTGAACGGAAAACACGTGACAATGGTGGCTTGTGGGCTTTGAAAATGCTCTTGTGTACAAGTACCAAACTGTCACAGTTTACCCATTTTAGTGATAGGGATGCAACAGCTTCTGGATATTCTCTGTGTGACATATTTCTTACAAAATAAAGCATAAATAACATGCAATAGTAATAGGTAGATTGAGCACTAACACATTGGCTGGGCCCTGTTGCAGGGTGTGCAAATGCCCCCCTTCTCTAGTTGCGCTTCTCTTAGCGGACTCCTTAAGTTTGGAGTCTGGGTGCAACCCCCGCACCCATGGTACTTACACCACTGATTGACCAAGCTAGCAATACTTGGTATTAGAAACATACAAGTTGCAGAAGGGAAAAATAGCAAACAGCTAATCTTATGTAAGGTAGCTAAAACTGTGCACATAGATAAAACTAATAGTAGGTTGAAGGTAATTTATATGAGGAAAAAATCTGAATATCAAATGTTCATATTGCTGACTAAAAGCTCAATACTTCTTGTGAAGTAACTGGATTTTGATGCTGAACACAGATGGGATAGCACATTCCAAAAATGTGCAGGTTTCCTGATTGAATTGACCCTAGTGTGTGTTGTGTTACATTATCAGATACACTTTGGAAGTAAATGATTAACAATACCTATAGCGTGGTGTGTAACATGCAGGGATGCACCGAATCCACTATTTTAGTATTTGGCCAAATTCTTAATCTTTAATAAAATATTTGTTGGAATGCCTAACAGAATCCAAATCCTAATTTGTATTTGTAAATTAGATTAAACAATGGCTAAAGGGAAGCACATGCTACATGTGTGGTAAACATTTTTTGACTTCCTTGTTCAAAAAGTCAACCAATTTCAAGGATTCTTAACCAAATCCTGGATTTGATGTACTGAATCCCTAGTAATGAGGGGGTTTTATATATTCCAGACAATGTTCCCTCTAATTCCTTTCGGCAATGTGCAGACAAAAATCTTTTGGGCACACATTTTAAACATTTGCCCAAATTTTTTTTAAAAAATTGCGTGCCCAGTTCAGAATAAATGTGCTAAAAAAAATTCTTTGTGTGCACCACAATTTGTGGTGTGCGATTGCCTGACCATTTGTGCACACGCAAAATAAAACTTGTTCTTAATAGACATTAGGCATTCATTTGAACCTTTTCCTTGGCTGAACAATAATCAGAAGGCAGAGATAATGTTAAAAGGTGAGTAGAAGGACTGGATGGTTAATGTTTATTGGCCATCTTGACTTAATAAAACAGGCCCTGTAAATGTATCCACTCAAATGAAGGCTGGAGCATTTTTTCCAATACTTAGTCTATTGGATCCTAACAGGTGATATACACTAGATAATAAGACATTCTAGCCTCTCAGTGAAAAACAAACCTATACAGCACTGCAAAATATGTTGATGCTCTAAGAATATGTTAATAATAAATAATAATAAACACAATGGGTTGGAAGGGAATAATTAACATATGACATAACTTCTATTCTGTACATTTAACTTGTACAAGAATAATAACTGAATGCAGTGTGTAGGAACTGGATCAACTAAGATGTCATTAGGACCTGATTTAGAAAAAAAGGTTAAAAGAAAAACAGTTTGTGAGGCTATTTCTGGTTTATAAGCAATGCGTAATATAAAAATATGTGCGTGTCTAATAGTAGTAATGGAGTAATGAGGCTCTGAATGATATATATGTATTCATATATTTTATTACCATAATAAATTAGAATTGTGTGAAAATTTTTTAAACATTTAAAGGGATACTGTCACGGGAAAATTTTTTTTTTCAAAACTCGTCAGCTGCTCCAGCAGAATTCTGTACTGAAATCCATTTCTCAAAAGGGGGAACAGATTTTTTTATATTTAATTTTGAAATCTGACATGGGGCTAGACATATTTCAGTTTCCCAGTTGCCCTCAGTCATGTGATTTTTTACTGCTGTACTGCAAGTTGGAGAGATATCACTGACCTACCTTTCCCCCCCAGCAGCCTAACAACAGAACAATGGGAAGGTAACCAGATAGTAGCTCCCTAACACAAGATAAAAGCTCCCTGGTAGATCTGAGAACAGCACTCAATAGTAAAATCCAGGTCCCACTGCATCACATTCAGTTACATTGAGTAGGAGAAACCACAGCCTGCTAGAAAGCAGTTCCATCCTAAAGTGCTGGCTCTTCCTGAAAGCACATGACCAGCAAATGACCTGAGATGGCACCTACACACCAATATTACAACTAAAAAAAATACACTTTATAGGAATTACATTTTATATTGTAGAATTAATTATTTGCAGTGTAAACTGTTTAATTTAGAAATAAAAACTACATGATAAAAATCATGACAGAATCCCTTTAAATATTTTGGTCTGCGCTGCAGAATGGACATTCTCCCTTAATCACTCTGTAAAATGTGTAAAGAACAAAAACAGGGGCAAAGCCTCATGTGTTTACGCTACTATTAGGGTTGCCACCTTTTCTGGAAATAAATACCGACCTTCCTATATATTTATCTTTTTTCCCTATTAATAACATTGGGATTAACCATAATTTATACCGGCCGGGTGGCAACCCTAGCTGCCATACATATTTTAATTACATCTGCCGGGGTCAGGGCCAAATTATGACAATTTTTGAGTACCTGTATTTGTGGCCCTCTGTTTTTGGCAAAATCTACCTGTGTGCCATTGTCCTTAGATGTAAAACTGATGAATTCATTTCTGTTTTATTACGCAGGCTTTGCCCAGATTCAACCTCTCTGTCACATGTAATAAATGATAAAATGGCATACGTTTTTAATTTCTTTTCTTTTAGATAATGGATGATATCAAGCAAGGGATACAATATTCTTTCCAGACACAAAATAACCTGACATTTGCTGTGAGTGGATCTGGTCACTGTGCAATGGAGACTGCAATTTTTAACGTGGTGGAAAAAGGAGACGTGGTCCTTGTCGCTGTAAAAGGAATTTGGGGGGAGAGAGCTGGGGATATTGCAGAGCGAATAGGTAAGCCACTGTGATCTACCAAATATACACTAAAGGAATTTTGAAACCTATAATAGTATGTAGAGGAAGAATAGGTATATATTTTAACGTACTTCAGCATCAAGTTGAGTTTGTATCTGGGTTAATTATTCTCATTCTTCTGCTTTCCAAATCCCACATATGGAGAGTTCCCAGGATGGCCATTTGACTCTGTACCTGTTTAAAATTAGGCCTCTAAAACAAAATTTACTGAAATAAAATGCAAGAATTATAGTTTTGTTGTAAGTTAGATTGAAAAAAAGACAAGTACCAGCTTAGTTGCCCTTTTCTGTACCCTCTCTAATTCAATAATGCCTGTTTGAGGACTGGAGACCATAACTGTACGGCATATACTAGATGGGGCCTTACCAGTGCTCTGTACAGTGGAAGAATAACCTTCTCCTCCCACTAATCTATGCCACTTTTAGATTAGAACGATTGGTGTGATAAAGACCAGAGCTTCATTATTATTTCCAATAAAAAGAAATAAGCCATCCCAGAAAATATTACTTTTTTTTGAGAGTGATCTGGTGCTAGCTTGAGGATGCACTATTACTATTATTCTTTATGTGGACTTATAAATCACCAACATATTTCACTGTGGTATACAACATACAGATTACATACAAATAATGGTTGATACAAGAGGGCCCTGCTTGGCAGCGTTTACAATCTGAAAATAGAGAAGTATATAAAAACACAGGGTATGGAAAAGATCAACAGTTGGCAAGAAGAGATGTAGCACTGAGCAGGTGGCAGTGTGATATAGTGTATACTGATAGAATGACCCTGATGTTTACAAGAGTTGTTTACAGCTCTGCTCCACCCTGTAATTGTGACCTTGTTGCCAATTATTTACGAAAATGCTCCTTTATATACAGTATGCTCCTGTATACAATGTACTCAAGACTCATTGCCTCTCTTTACACACAAGCATTCAAGACTTTGCTAGAGCTGCACCCCACTCTGAAATTCCCAGGATCTCTTCAGAGAAGCTAACCTTTATGTAGAGCAACAATGGTTGGAATTTTATAACTGAAAGCCAGTGTAGAAAACGGCAGCGGAAGAGCGATTGGTGAGGCAACTCATGGGTAGACGTTAGGACCTTAAAGGCAGAGAAAGTTTTCTGCTTTCTGTGGGTAATTAAAGTCAAAGCTATACATATATTTTCCAATTTTGGCCAACATATGGTAGCTGAACAGTTTGCCATTATGGAAAAGCAATAACATTAATGAGTTCTTTGCAAAAATAGTTAGCTACATGTTCACTTATGCTTATCACTTGCCACCTTATTTCCCCCACAGGTGCTGATGTGCGATACGTGTCAAAACCAGTAGGAGAAGGCTTTACACTTAAAGATGTAGAAAAGGTAAAGATGGGATAGGGGCCCTTTGTAGCATTTTTTAAATGAGCTTAGCAGGTATATGAAAGATAACATAAGAAACTTCTCTTACTCTCCGATAATGTAATTTTGTTTGTACAAAATTGTTTCAAACAATTATGGGTATAAATGCTGAATTATATACTGTGGAACCCCCATTTTATGTTTTTCAGGGGACCAGAGACAATAAAATCCTGGAAAATATAAAATCAGGGAACAGGGGTGCTGCACTAATGAGGCGAGTTGAGAAAGTCACCTCAGGCAGCAGCGCATGGGCGTCTGGACTTGTACTTCATGCCTATCTTGCCCATGTGCATCTGTAATTGCACAGCCCGGGACCCTGAGGGAGAAGGCACTTACCCCGCCACATGTTCATCAGTGTCAGACTGGGACACCAGGGGCCCACCCAAAAACCTTAGACCAGGGGCCCACTCTCAGTACTATTATTCTTCCTCTCCTCGCTCAACCGCTATTCTCGTATTCTCTTTTCTTTACATAATATAATACTTTCATCTATTATTTCATCTTTTTAATCTGTTTGTTCTCATAAAAATAAAGAATGACCATGAAATATGCCAAATCTTTAGCAGCATGAGGGTCCACTGACACCTGGGCCCACCGGGCATTCTCCTGGTATCCCGGTGGACCAGTCGACACTGACTCTAGGTAATTACACCTGGTGAAAACATTTTTATCATACCTCCTTTGTCTTTGTGTTGTCTGTGAAAATGTTATGTGCTGCTCAGACACCATATGACTTCAAGTATTTATATAACGTAAATCATACACTTTATCCCCACTCACTGCAATGTTGCTTCATTCAGTAACTGCTTCCCACTATGCTGCACAATAAAAACCACCTAGATAGTATCTCAAAAATTAGTATATTTCTTTTTTTTTTTAAAAGGTATTGTGTTGAGTTACAAACATGAAGCACTTTTGAGTAGTTATGGGCCCTTGAAATGGTGCATTTTGGTGAAGAGAAATACCATAAAACTGTCATCTTGGGCATTCCTCTGGACTTACCAGAACTCTGCTGTAATATGTAAGTGTATAGAATCCCTTTTGTTGTACTTATCTAGATGTGCCAGAAAGAATCCAAGTACAGGCATCTCATTCCAGTGCTCTGACATACACACAATAGGCTTAACTTGTTCGAAAGTGTAGCTACGTTAACAATAGATATCACTTGCAAACAGAGATCAGAGCTAATGAACTATTCCATGTTCTGAAATAAATGCCACAAGCATTGCTGTTGGTTCCCTTTACTACTCATAAAGATTTCATGATATTGAATACTAACATTTAATTTCAGATGATTTGTTTCTCTCCTAGGGCTGTATTTAAGTCTGATGCCACCCTAGGCACCTGACCTAAACACGCCCCCTACACTGTGTGCATGACATCACTTCCACCAACCAATTGCCTGCATGATCCCTTTATCTGTAATGCCCTCATTCATACTGTATGTCTAAACTGCTGGTCTTGCTGTCATTTAACCACCCACAGTCTCAGTATTACCCTGTTGCTTTATCAGCTTTTTACAGAGGGAAATGTGTAATGCTTTTATAACATTCCTCCATACAGTACAACTAGCTATGTTCAACCCTGTGTTCATTCCAGGAGTCTGATTCTCAACATCTGTTTCATAAAACCTCTATAGATTATACCTTCTTACACTAATAAATGGGTGTGATAAAGGCTGGGCAGTGTCAAGTCTATATAAATATCCCACCTAATCCAGCTGCAGATTCCTTCCTAATTCCTGGGAATTTTAGACAACTAAGGTAAAAGAGCATGAGATGATGATTCAATGATTAAAACATACAATAACTTTGTGGTTAATCTGTGTAATCCACAGCTTTATTAATAATCTGATAAACTGCGCTTTTTGATCACAAGGAAGGCAAAAAACCTCTGAAAAGCGAATTTCCTTCACTAGAGGGAAAAATTCCTTCCTGACCCCTTAAAGGCGATCGGATTTGCTCCCACGATCAATGCGCCACATTGAATCAAGGGAAGCGGAGGGGGGGGGGAATATGAAAAGGTAAGGGACTGCAGTGAAAGGATGAGAAAGAGAAGGGAATATGGCAGCATAAACATGGGCACATTTAAGACGCACGATGAATGCTGCATTGCTTTCAATTCCATTGGACCCTGGGCAGCCTGCAGACCCCAGCATTTGCAGTCTGAGGGATGGAATGAAAAGGAATGCAGGGTCTACCAAGTGGTTTAAAGGAGTTCCTGTGTATAACACCATATTTTGGATAAAGGGGAGGAACCACTGGTTGAACTATGGTGACTGAAAGCACCGCTGGTGAAAGTGCAGTGGATGAAAGGGGTGGGTCATTGGTGGAATTGAGATGCCCAATACTTACTGCTGTTTCATGAGGATGTGGTGCCTAGACTGAGGTGCATCGGTATTTGGTACCGAGGAAACTGCTGGTGGTGCTGGTATCATGTGCGATTTGTGAGTTGTTTTGAGGACCATCTGTAAAACCAAACAAGTTAACTCAGATTATGTATTTTTTTACCTTAACAAGTGATATCCCTGTAAAATCCTTATATGGGTATGGGATCTGTTATCCAGAATGCTTGGGACCTGGGGTTTTCTGGATAACGGATCTTTCTGTAATTTGGATCTTCATACCTCAAGTCTACTAGAAAATCATGTAAACATTATATAAACCCAATAAGATGGTTTTGCTTCCAATAACTATATCTTAGTTTGTGTCACGGCCGGCACCCAATACCAGAACAAATGCCAAGGTTTCGGCTCGGCTTCACCAGTAGTGTGACCACCTTTGGGCTTCGGGAGGAGCCCTCAGCTTAATTGGGTGCCACCTGGACTTAACGAGGGGTACAAGACCACCAGGGTTTCTTACATTACCCCCCCTCTAAGAGGGGCCACTGGACCCTCAACCTTACCAGGAGACCAGGGATGGGACTGGCTCTTAAGATGGTTACCCTTGACATCTGATTTGGCCAGAGTCTTAGCCAATACTGGGGAAGGGCAGGATAGCTGAGGGACCTGTATGGCTGGTTTCAAAACAGAAATATGAAATAAATTAGATAACAAAAATAAATCAGGCAATTCAAGACGGACAGAGGTTGGGTCTACAATCTCCACTATGGGGTATGGACCAATAAACCTGGGCCCCCGCTTAAAAGATGGTATTTTAAGCTTGATATTCCCCGTGGAAACCCAAACCAAATCCCCAACCCGATATTTAGGTACCTCCCCGTGGGACTTAACAGCTTTCTTTTTCAGAGCGACAGGGTTAGTCAAAAGGGAACTATGTACCCCTGAACAGGACTTGGAGCAAAATTCAGCAGAAGGGAGTTTTGTGAGGGAAGCAGCTGCCACCCCAAGTGTGGAAAATAAACAGGAATCTTTACACCCAGAACCCCACTGAATAACCTCCCCAGTTACCCAATCAATGTGGGGGTTGTGTGCCTGCAGCCATGGTAACCCTAAAATCAGAGGAGAAGATAGAGAACCCTCGATAGCATGGAAGGATATCTCCTCTGAGTGCAAGTTGTCAATGCACATAGTCAAAGCCACAGATCTCCGGGTTACCAGCCCAGACTTCAAAGGGTTTTTATCAATGGCCAGAATCCTTACAGGAGGAATGAGAGGTGTTAAGGGAATATTAAACTTCTTTGCAAAGTTAGCATTTAAGAAATTCCCCGCCGCCCCAGAATCTACCAAAGCAGAAACCCTTACAGAACCAGCAGGCCAAATTAAATTAACAGGAACCACAATCCTGGAGGAAATTTGGGGAGAGGAAACTTCTTGACCCAAATGGAGCTCCCTACCTTCATCTAGGTTTTTGAAGCTTCCTGGCCTCTTAGGACACAGGTTAAGGAAATGACCCATCTCCCCACAATAGATACACAGACCCAGAGACCGTCTGCGAGCCTTTCTCCTCAGGAGTTAAATGAATAGTACCCAATTGCATGGGTTCCTCCTGAGGCAGAGACACAGAGGGGTAAGGAGTTTTTACACTAATATCCTCGGGAAGAGAATAAGTGCCCTTTTCCCCCCTATTCTCCCTTTGTCTTCTATCAACTTGGATGGCTAAAGTCATTAGATCATCCAAGTTAGCTGATAGGGGGTAATTTACCAAGCTGTCTCTTACAGACACAGAAAGCCCTAAACGGAATTGGCTGCGAAGAGCCGCATCGTTCCAACCGGTCTCCACTGACCACCGGCGAAACTCTGTACAATACTCTTCTACAACCCTCTTTCCCTGGCGAAGTTTACGAATTGCGGCATCGGCAACGATCCGGGTCATCGTAAAGGATTGCCATAGAATTAAAGAAAGCTTCAAGGGAAAGGCGGGCAGGGTCAGAGGGGGATAACCTTAGCGCCCATATTTGTGGGTCGCCCTGTAATAAGGTCATAATAAACCTCACTTTATCCTCTCCAGAAGAAAAGGAGTGTGGGAAAAAACTTAAATACAATTTACATGCCTCCTGAAAGACATAAAATTTGGTCCTATCCCCACTGAATTTGTTGGGGAAGGAGATCATAGGCTCATGGATTTTACCCGACACTGCAGAAGGACCCACTAGCAACTGTTCAGTGACATCCACTCTATTCGACAGGTCACGGAAGCCTTGCAGCAGGTGTTCTTGTCCTTCTTCATCCATCATGGCCCGTTATAATGTCACGGCCGGCACCCAATACCAGAACAAATGCCAAGGACCCTGGTCTTGGCTCGGCTTCACCAGTAGTGTGTCCACCTTTGGGCTTTGGGAGGAGCCCTCAGCTTAATTGGGTGCCATCTGGACTTAACGAGGGGTACAACGCGAGGAGTTCTGGCTGGCAAAGGGGCACGACCGGATAGCAAGAGTCTTTGGGCAGAAGGTCAAGGACAAGGCGTCAGGTGGAAACGGAACAGACCGGATCAGGACAGGCAGATAACAGAATCGTCAGGCAGGCAAGGGGTCAAAACCAGATAATCAGACAGACTGGATAAGGCAGAAGGATGGTCAGACAGGCTGGGTCGAGGCAGGCGGATATCAGAATCGTCAAACAGGCAAGGGGTCAAACCGGGTGATAAAGCAAGGGGTTAAGCAGGAAGAGTTGTCGTAGGCAGGCAAGGGTCAGGATACAGAATGCAGAGTAGTCAGGAACAGGCTGGGTCAAACACGGATAATCAGTCAGGATAGCAAATTCAGAAACAGGTAGCAAAAGCACAGGAAACCACAGGATAAGATCCTATAACGGGCACTGGCTACAGGTCTGAATGGGCCTTAAATAGGGATCCAATTGGCGCCAAAACGTGCGCAATTTCACACCGTTGCGCGCTGGCGCAATCACGCCGGCGCGCCTGTGCCTTTAAGAGGCCTGCAGGCGCGCCGCGCGCGCCCTAGTACTCAAAGATGCTGCCGGCAAGGGCAGGATAGGATCGGCGCAGCGGGCGTCCACGCCAAGGACGTGGCGTGGACCCCGCTGCCCACTAGACCACCAGGGTAAGTTTCTTACAGTTTGAATCAAGTACATGAAACTGTTTTATTATTATTATATTATTATTATATATTATTATAAGGAAATTGGGTTAATTGAATAAAATAAAGTCTATGGGAGATGGACTTTCCGTAATTCAGAGCTTCTTGGATAATGGGTTTCTGAATAATGGATCCCACACCTGTAATATTTAGGAGCACATTAAGCACAAATCAGGTGATTAAGCAACATGAAATGATTGACCAAGTGTGGTAAAGAAAAGGATGGATTATATACTGCACCTGAATATCTCTCATTGTTCTGATGTCATTGGTTATCTTGTCCCTGATGCACTCGAGATAAGGGCCCGGGAGTGGATCCTCAAAATCCCTGATCTCAGAGATGTCCAGGCGAGATCCACAGTGAGTGCTAGAAAACATTGAGGTCAGGTCACACACTATGCTAAACCCTGTCAAATTTCGGTTTCATTGTATTTACACCGAAGATATTCCATATTTAGCATTGGGTTAGCCCCTCCTTTAACCCTTGGATACCTTTCTCAGCAGTCAGAAAATAAAATGAGGAAATTAGCTGTGAGCACCTTTACCTTTTCATAGCGCCACTGGTAGTAATAGCTCAATACTACACTACTGAATATGGTTGTGCCTTATAAATAACCAGTAACACCAATCAGCAGCAACTTTAATAGAATAAAGGAGCTGATTGGGAGAGACAGAATTTATTGGTGCAATCAAGGGCCCTAGACACCCCTGCTAACCAAGGTTGGGTCCTGGTGACACAATGCACAAACTAATAGTTAAATGAACACTTGGAATCACCCTCATTCATTTCTATGCCAATTGCTTTCACCAGGGCTCAATTAAATCGGATTTAGAAATGAACGGGAGTGATAATTTGGGAGTGAGCATTTGGTTGGCCATACACTGAACTGGAAATCACATGGGGATAAAACATCCCAAATCCCCCTCGGTGCCATTACTGTAAAGCTGTATGTTCCCGGCAGGGTCTTATAGGGGCAGAAGACACTGGTTCCCATTAGAGGCCCAGGTGAGTAATGGGCCCATTGGGGGTTTTCATAACCGGTCAAGCTCTGATCAGTGCCCCTGCACCCATAACACAAGGCACCCTAATTCTAGGCATGTAACTATTGTTCTGGTTTGTGCTACTTGTCTTTCTTCTCAGGTCCTCCCTTACCCATCATCTACTCTAATGCTGAGGCCACTAGGATGAGTGATGAGTGGGACAGTTGGCAAATGGGAGTTGGAAGATGGCAGTTGACATTAACAGCTAAAGAGCAGCAGAGTAAATGTCTAACACTTCAAAAGCTGTAACAAGTAAACAAGAAATACCAAACACACTATATTCTATAACTACAAGTCAACCACAGGGGGTGCTGGGAATGGTAGTTAAGGCACAGCTAGATAAGCACAGGTTTAGAGTCAGTAGGACAGCAAGTTCTCATGTTGTCTCACTCCCCTTAACAATGGCACACAGGCAGATTGTGGGTACTTTGGCACCCACAAGTTTTAGTAGTTTGTGAAGGGGCAGGGCTGCCACCAGATTCCATTTTCAAGGCCCCATCATTGATTGTCCCCTTCCTTGTAGTTGTACCCCTTTGTACCCCTGATGGGTTATCCCCAAAAATGACACCCCCCCCTTTATCAATGAAACTGCAAAAGAAGGAACTGGAAAGACAAACTGACATCTCCAATGGACCATTTCATGACAAGCACCTTCCCAGACAATTACAATAGCAGGCAATGGTGGGGCAATTTTGGGAGCTTTGGCTCTAGACTAAAGTCCGGACTGGGATTTAAAAATGGCCCTGGCATTTGAGAACAGAAGAAGGTCGGCACACAAGCATTAAAGTTGCAGGGTCACGCCCCTTTGTCAGCAGGTAACCCTGCAACTTGTGTGCCTGTGTGCCGACCTTCTGTTCTATAGTATACGTGAGGCTGCCGGATCCTTTAGGATTGTGCACCAGGCTGATCCGTGGAAGGGTTCTATCTACTTTCCTGGCATTTGAGACACACAGAGGCCCTCACAGCCCCCCCCCTGCAGCCCAATAAATAGTATCTGTCTATTACAGCACCCTCTTTGGCATTTGCCAGAACCCACAGATTGCCAGTCCGGGCCTGGCTCTAGTCCCTGAACTACTATAAATCATGGAAGCCACACTGTCCAAACTATCCCCTTGTATCATTGACGTTATGCCCCCCTCCCATAAAGTCTGCTCCACTTACTGGGGAATCTTTTTTTTTTTTAATTTAAAAAACATTTATAGGCACCCGAGGGCCGTCCCCAAAACCTGCCGCCTTAGGCACAGGCCCTCGGGTGCCTTAATATAAATACACCCTGTCCTCTCCAAGAGATAACACGGCTCCTACATCAGAAGCAGTTTCTGGAAATCGCACATATTTTGTATGTACAATACTGTAGCAGGTGCTGAGGAAGGCATCCACCTTCTAATTAAATCTGACAAGGACAGTGTTTGCATGCAGTGCTTCCTTTAATGAGGACTGAGAGAAAAACACAGTTTGTTGCATGATATTTCCACACACTCCCTCTCTCTCAAACACACACACTCTCTCTCACACATATTCCCTCTCTCTCACACACTCCCTCTCTCACACACACTCCCTCTCTCACACACACACACACACACTCCCTCTCTCTCTCACACATACTCTCTCTCACACATATTCCCTCTCTCTCACACACACACACACACATACACACACACACTCCCTCTCTCTCAAACACACACACTCTCTCTCACACACACACTCCCTCTCTCTCTCACACACTCTGACACACACTCCCTCTCTCTCACACACTCTCTCTCTCTCACACACACACACTCCCACACACACTCCCTCTCTCTCACACACTCTCTCTCACACACTCTCTCTCACACACACACACACTCCCTCTCTCTCTCTCTCTCTCTCTCTCACACACTCCCTCTCTCTCTCACACACACACACACTCCCTCCCTCTCTCTCACACACACTCCTTCCTACACACACACACTTCCTCTCTCTCTCTCACACACTCCCTCTCTCTCTCACACACACACACACTCCCTCCCTCTCTCTCACACACTCCTTCCTACACACACACACTTTCTCTCTCACACACTCTCTCTCACACACACGCTCTCTCTCTCACACACACACTCCCTCCCTCTCTCTCACACACACTCCCTCCTACACACACACACTTCCTCTCTCACACACACTCCCTCACTCTCTCTCTCACACACACACTCTCTCTCTCTCACACACACACACTCTCTCTCACACACTCCCTCCCTCTCTCTCACACACACTCCCTCCTACACAAACACACTTCCTCTCACACACACTCCCTCACTCTCTCACACACTCTCTCTCTCACACACACTCTCTCTCACACACACACACTCCCTCCCTCTCTCTCACACACACTCCCTCCTATACACACACACTTCCTCTCTTACACACACTCCCTCACTCACTCACACACTCTCTCACACACACACACTCTCACACACACTCCCTCAATCTCTCACACACACTCTCTCTCACACACACACCCCCTCTGTCTCACACACACTCTCTCTCACACACTCCCCCTCTCTCTCACACACTCCCTCAATCTCTCACACACACACACTCTCTCACACACACACTCCCTCTCTCTCTCACACACACTCTCTCTCACACACACTCTCTCTCTCACACACACTCCCTCTCACACACACACTCACACTCTCACACACACTCCCTCACTCTCACACACACACTCCCTCTCCCACACACACTCCCTCTCTCACACACACACTCAAACTCTCACACACACACTCAAACTCTCTCACACACACACTCAAACTCTCACACACACTCCCTCTCTCTCTCTCTCTCACACACACACTTCAGAATAGAGGATATTCTCTTGCCATATGTAAAAAAATTAACCAGAAAAATGGTGCAAAATCAGTGAAATGTATTATGCATTAAATATTGGTGGGACCACAAAAAGTTGTATAACATATGGAAATACTTAAAGTGAGGGTAAGTAAAATGGAACTCTAGAGGGAATAACATTGTAGAAACCTCTGGCTAGTAATTTTGTTAAGAAAGTAGAAAATACCAAATGTTGTCCTGGCAAACAAGGAGTTTGTGTCATTAATAGAATGGCAATGCTATACATGTGCAACAGTTACTACTCGATATATTTATAGAAAACCTGTTGTTAGGTTTGTGTGGAAACCAAAATGTGGCTACAAGTAATTTGTGTATTATGTTTTCTTCCTTGCCCCCCCTGGAAAATTTTCTGTGGACTCCCATATCAGCAGCGCCCACAAGTTACCAGGGGCGATAAAAAATGTTGACCTTTTTTTTTTCCCTCAGGAAATGAATTTATAGCTGTCTGTATACAGTCGACTCAAATAACAGCAGGTGGCAATGTTATATCAAATTATATTAGCAGTTTAAAAATTGCTAATATCTTGATAATTAGAAAATATGATTGTCATTTGCAAAAGAGCTTAGATGTGCACTCTGAGCAATTTGACATACTGTATATTTGTTCTGGGGGTTTATATTTCCTTTAATTGTGAATAGACAGTGACTATTGCGAGAAGGTAGGGATATATGAAAGCCTAAATCATTGTCCCCCAAAAACAAATTAATAAAGATATCAGTGGTGTAACTACAGAGGAAGCAGACCCAGGAGGTATATGGGGACCCACTAGTCCCTAATTAATGAGAACAGGTAAAACAGGGCAATCTCTGGATATGTTGGGGGGCCTAAAATTAATTTGCTGTGAGGCCCAGTAACATTTAGTTATGCCACTGAATGATATGTCTGCCTTTAGCACTCCTTAAAAAAATGTTTTTCTACATAGTAGACTGCAATTCAAACACATCATTTTTATGTTTTGTTTAAACTCATCCGTTATTAAGTGAAGCATCTGTTGGCAACTCATATGAGTATAGGAAATTGAAAATGCTAATACAGTAGTGATGAATAATTGGAAATACTAGTGACATCCTTTATGAGTTACGTAGAGTGGATATAATTTGATCAAAGTGTAATTTCAAACTTCTCATGCACCTCTTTGGATTCAGGCTTTAGCTGAGCACAAGCCATCCCTTTTCTTCATTACCCATGGAGAGTCGTCCAGTGGAGTGGTTCAGCCCTTAGATGGCCTGGGGGATCTCTGTCACCGGTCAGTGCTCCACAATCTAATATCTACTAACTACTCAAATCAGATGTATGAAAGCCAACTTCTGATATGCTGTTATAAATGCTAACCTATATTCTTTTAACATAACTACCAATATATATATACATTATTTATAAATTATAAACCATATGGAGCTCATTTACTTATCCCACACAGGATTTGTGGTGCAAGCCACATAACCTGCACCTTACACCAGTGCCCGCTCTGCTATAGGCTAGGTGCTTCCTAGGGGATGACTTCATCCTGCCTACTACCCCCTCCTAATGAATGCCATGCTTTTGAATATACAAGGGTTTGTATTCATAGGAAAGTGCCTCTTTCTGCTTCATTCAAGGTGCAAAAGAGAAGCGCTGATAGTCTTGATGGGCAAATTTGGGGCATTTTGATTCGCTGAAAATTTCTCAAATTTCCCGCAAAATTCACGAAATGGGTTAAAATTTGCGAAACGGCGTCTCATTTTTTATGCCAGCGCAAATTCGCTGATGAATTTTCACGCAATTTTGCGAATTTATTCACCGGCGGCAAATCATGGGAATTTGCCGCGAATTTGTGCATGGTGAATAAATTCGCCCATCACTAGCCGATAGGCAAAACCCAATGGACATGGTGTAAGGTGCAAAAAACATGGCATTATGTGCCCAGTCTTTGTACTGTTTTGTACAAAATTAAACTTTTGCTCTGAAGCTGTAAAATCACCGCAGATATTAAAGGATAAGCAAACTTTCAATTAAAGTGAATGTAAAATTGATACTAATTCCAAGATATTAAGGGAAACATGTAATATTAATATAAATTAATTTTGTTACAAAAGCCCCACCTGCCGGTCAGTTTCTGACCATTGTGACCATCAAGTAGGATTGCCACCTTTTCTGCAAAAAAATACCGGCCTTCCTATATATTTATCTTTTTTCCCTATTAATAACATTGGAATCAGCCATCATTTTTACCGGACAGGATGGTAAATTAGCTGCCCGGTGGCAACCCTACCGTCAAGTAGTCAAGTGTGTTGTCGAGAGAATGAAAGAGGGCTGCTCTGATGTTATTTTAGACAAAAATTAGAAACCTCTGTTAACTTTTCTCATATCTTTCCTAACCAGAAGAACTTCAGATCAGCCCTCTTTCTTTCTCCTGACAACCACTGATGGTCAGAATGGTTAGAAACCGACCAGCAGGTGGCGATGTTGTAACAAAAAAAAAAAGTGTTTTAAATTAAAGTAAATATGATGTACTGTTGAGCTGCACAGGTGTTTTTGTTTCAGAAACGCTACAATAGTTCATGTAAACAAGCTGCTGTGTATGGAATTCTTCAGAGCTTATCTGTTATCTACTGTGTATCCTGTGCTATGTCTACACAACAGCTTGAAATATATAATCTACAGTTAGGCCCATAAATATTTGGACAGAGACAACTTTTTTTTCTAATTTTGGTTCTGTACATTACCACAATGAATTTTACATTCACATATTTTAAAGGTTTACTTTTTTTTTTAACAGTAGAAGGCTATATATGACCTAGTAAAGGTAGCGACACAATAGCTAAAAGTCTCTGATATCTGATATCTGTCTCATAAACAGTCATTGTATAATGCTTTTTATATATTCACAGGTATAACTGTCTACTGCTTGTGGACTCAGTAGCCTCTCTAGGTGGCGCTCCAATCTACATGGACAAACAAGGTGAGTGATTATTCTGGGCGCCCACCGAAGGGCAGACTATGAGCTATAATGAAGCAATAGAATTCTTAATGAATCAGATAAAATTGAGCATAGGACTGGCCAGATATGGGATGACTTTGACGTAGTTGGCCAGCTTAAATATATAGTGAATAAAGTACCCCCTCTTGTAAAATATAAGGATATTATAAGTTACCGAGGAGTTTCATGACCATATAAAAACACGAGGCCGAAGGCCGAGTGTTTTTATACAGGTCATGAAACTCCGAGGTAACTTCTAATATCCTCATATTTTACAAGAGGGGGTACTTTATTTATTATAATACACAAATTTCAATGAGTCATGTGACAGAAATGACATCAGAACTCACCGTTTATAACTGATGACATCAGAACTCACCGTTTATAAGGATATAATTTACAGGATATTCATGGCTTTTGTGTATTATATTGCAATATATGGACAAACAATCCCTGTGTTGTTTAAAGGGTAAGGCATTTTTCAGTAGCAGTATGCACAAAATGTCTCTGTCTTAAATATATTGATAATGGGTTGAGTGCTGAGGACTCTTGTAATTGTCTATATGTATTTTGTGGTCACAGCCTCGCTGCACCCCCGCCACATGCTTAGTGTCCCCAGTACCACCGCTGCACCCTAGACATGTACCTGTAATGTAAATGCATTTTAACAATACATACTCATTTCCTTTTATTCTTGAATTTGCCTCCTAGGAATTGACATTTTGTATTCTGGATCTCAGAAGGTTCTGAATGCACCTCCAGGAACTGCCCCCATTTCTTTCAGTGAAGCTGCAAGGTAAATCCACACAGAGAGGTTTTAGTATTCACTTCAGAATCTCAAGAGAGACTCTCACTCCATTCAAATGATTGTTTGAGGGACAGTGTGCAGTGGGTAGAGTTTACAAATCTATTTAGATCAGTCAGTAACTTACCTATGTAGATATCTATCTATAGAAAGAAATAAAAAACTGGAACAGCACTCCGTTATTATGAAAGCAAAAATTCTAGTGTATTAGAAAAATCCATATTACAGCCCATAAAGCAACGTTTCAGGGTACCTAGACCCCTTACTCAAGCCAAGGACACATATAGCAATAACAAACATTAACACACATGATCTTATACATGCTAAAACAAAAAATTGCATCAAGGACATTAGATCATCGCCAATGGTTATCCTCTCCAATTAACCTCCTTAGTAAACAAACAGTGTCCATAGATATGAGTCTCTAATGACCATTCCAGGTTCATCCACTCCGCCTCCAATACAGCTAGAGAAAACAAAAAAAATAGAAAACAGTGAAACTAAAAATACCTTATCATATAAATACATTATCATAAAAACACATATAGTTCATAGTGTCTGTTACATTAGGGACCAATTTGTGTATCCACCACACCTCTCTTTTTCTCAGTAATAATTCCCTGTCACCTCCTTGCCTAGTTGTGGATACACATTATAAGACCGTGTATACTTCAAACTCATGTGAGAATGACCTGTTTCCACAAAATGTCTTGAGACTGGTAGTTTTACATTACCTTTCCTAATTGTGGACCTGTGTCGGGAAATCCGGTTCTTTATCTGTAACGTGGTCTCCCCAACATAAATTAGGCCACAAGGGTAGATTAGTAACATAAACAACAAATTTCGATAGACAGGTTTAAAGTCCCTTAAGTGGATCTCTACACCCGGAAGTGGGATATTCAAATGCCACCCCTTTATATACACAGAAACACTGGGCACAACCCAAACAAGGAAACATACCCTGCGATCTTGTACCAATGTATATTTGCAATTTTGGGGTAATAGAGTGAACCAAATGACTACACAAGGTCCTCCCCCTCCGATTTGATATAAACGTGGGTAGACTGAATTCTTGGATATCAGGGTAAGAATACTCCAATGCTTTCAGAGGACTGTGGTCACAATATCACTCTTGTCACTGTACTGGGTAACAAATAGTATACGTGAGTCCCTATTCCTATGATTTAGTTTTCTTCACCCGTGCCTTTGCTTTATTTAGAACATGTCTGGGATACCCACGTGCCAAAAACTTATTATACATGTCCTCCAACTGCTGTTCATGTCTTTCTGGCTGACTTACCTACCTCTCCACCTGGGAAAACTGGCTTATAGGGATAAATTCCTTAGTGTGTACGGTCTGTTGTTTGGAGTATAAATCTATAGCAAAACTACCCTTTTGTCTAATCACTTTCACATCCAATAATTGTATGGACACAGTATCCATATGTAAAGTATATGAGATGTTTAGATGCACTTCATTAATTTCACCTCCTCCATATCACAAGCACATCATCGATGTACCAGCACCACACTAGGCAGTTTTTGGTGAATGATACCCGACAAAATTTGTGTTCTTCTTCCTGCCTGAGCGTGAATGGAGGGTGACAGTCCATCCATCCTTGAATCTCAAATAATTCTCACACAGAATCATTTCTATGTATCTAAACAAAAAAGAAGAAATCACTGCAGTTCAGCAGAGGGAAACTTCACTGCTCTCTTTTCACTTGTATGAGATTTTTTTTTAGAGCTGATAAATACCCCTAAAAATCTTGAAAAACAAAATAGACAGCAATCGAAGTGTCCCTCTAGTGAACTGTGGCAAACTCTGTGTAACTTTTTCATAAATACATATGCATCTAAGATCCAGTCATAACCTGATCCAATAATTTACTTCTTTGAGTTTATCTGTTAGAATGAGGAATCTAATGCTATGCCAAAACCCGACTGACTGTTCAGTATGCATGGGTTGTTTCCCTAACCACTTACACTGGTGTCTGGTTCTCTACAGAGTTGTGGATCAGTGTTTTATAAATGACAAATTGTAAAGGTGTATAAAACAGTCTGTTATGTTTTGGGTAGCAGAGGATGAGTAGAGTATAACAGTCAGGGCCGCTCCGGCCATGAGGCAAGGTGAGAATCTTGCCTCAGGCGGCACGGAGCGGCCAGTTACCAGGGGCGGCAAAAAGCCACCTCTGGTAACTTTAAGAGCCGAATTTCCGTTTTTAAAACGGAAATTCGGCTCTTCTAGCGCAGCGAGCGCAATAGCGCTCACTGCACTAGCGATGCGGCCCCTCCTCCACCCGCTCCGACGCTGGTAGTTAGAAGAGCGGAGCAGGAGGAGGGCGGCATTGGGGCTGCTGCCTCAGGCGGCAGCAGCCCCTGAAACGTGCCTGATAACAGTGCTTTATTAGCAGAGTCAGACAGCCATTACATAACAGTAACTTTCACTTTTAAGCTGACAGGAAGTATTCACAGTATAAGTCTGAGCACAATGACATCTACAGGCCATTTGTATAAACACCACACAGTCTCCACATGAGAATGTGATATATAATCAGTTTCACAATCAATATTAAAGGAAAACTATACCCCCACAATGAATACTTAAGCAACAGATAGTTTATATCAAATTGAATGACATATTAAAGAATCTTACCAAACTGAAATATATATTTACATAAATATTGCCCTTTTACATCTCTTGCCTTGAACCACCATTTCGTGACTCTATCTGTGCTGCCTCAGAGATCACCTGACCAGAAATACTACAACACTAACTGTAACAGGAAGTGAGGAAGCAAAAGGCAGAACTCTGTCTGTTAATTGGCTCATGTGACCTTACATGTGGTTTGTATGTGTGCACAGTGAATCTTACGATCTCAGGGGGCGGCCCTTATTTTTTAAAATGGCAATTTTCTATTTATGATTACCCAATGGCACATACTACTAAAAAAGTATATTATTATGATAATGTTCATTTACATGAAGCAGGGTTTTACACATGAGCTGTTTTACTCAGTATCTTTTAATAGAGACCTACATTGTTTGGGGGGTATAGTTTTCCTTTAACAATCATCTGTAGCTGCTCACTTCAGCTACACAAAAACTCTCACTCTTCATCCCTTTTTGGCAGGGATTCTTTTTTGTCGCTGTACTGGTGAAAATAACTGGGGTACAAGGGTATCTGCAAATACTGACATATTTCTCTTCCTAGTAAGAAGATGTTCGGGCGTAAAACAAAACCTCCATCTCTGTATGTGGATATAAAATGGCTTGCAAACTATTGGGGATGTGATGGCAAACCAAGAATGTGAGTAATAATATGTACAATACTTGACTGTTATGCATTTTCTCTACTGCTTTCTACATGTACAAGATATCTTCATAGATTCATAGGCCACGTGTTGTAAATTCACAAGCAGGCATCAACTGGTACAGAGATTATGTTCTGAGTTGCAGTTGTACTAGCAGTACAGGCATCACACTTCTTGGATGTCCAGTGCCCTGAATCAAAGAGAAAGGGACAGTTTTGTCTTTCGTTCATCGCTAAAATTGGCTGCCCAACAAAAGTATTAATATTAATTAAAACAGCTCCAGCTTATCAGTAGAACTGTGTTGGATGAACGAAGTGCTTTAGTGGCGTTGGTTTAAACCAAAAAGCTCATATTCCACTTATGTGACAATGTGCACATTTTCAGAACTCGGACACAAATGGGGGAATGTAATACAGTATGTTGTTAGCGCAAAATAAGTTTGCAAATGTTAGCGTCCATATTTACGTCCTTTTTGACCGATTACAGACCTCGATGACTTTCTCAAAAAGTTTGCAACCAAATGGCTTTTGTGACCATTCGCAGTGTATATGATAAAATTGGCAATCGCAAAGCCTATTTTGCAACAGAATATTTAACGAAACTCCAGAGTAGTTGTTAATGCTAACCTTTGCTTAGCGATGTAATATTCACCAGCGAATTACTTTACATTGCAAGCAATGCTAAACATTTGCAAAAACTCAATTTTAAACATTGCTTGGGATTTTTAACTACATTCCCCCTAAAGGGACTTTGGACCTGGGTGGGGGGATTGATCTGATGTATTGCTAGATGTGCCCTTAGAATGGAGCAAAAAGAGCTGCATCTTGCTCTGAATGTGGTGCTCCCTGGGTTCAGGATTACATGTAGAGCGGGTTGGTGGTGCTCGGTGGCCTCCTATTGAAGACGTTAAAGGAACAGTAACACCAAAAAATTAAAGTGTTTTAAATTAATATCATGTACTGTTGCCCTGCACTGGTAAAACTGATGTGTTTGCTTCAGAAACACTACTATAGTTTATATAAACAAGCTGCTGTGTAGCAATCGTAGAAATTGAAAAAAGGCTTTATGGCACAGGTTAAATAGTGGATAACAGATAACACCATAATGTTCTACAGAGCTTATCTGCTGTGTAATCTGAGCCTTTTCTGCTTTGAATGGCTGCCCCCATTGCTACACAGCAGCTTATTTATATAAACAATAGTAGTGTTTCTGAAGCAAACACATCAGTTTTACCAGTGCAGGGCAACACTGCATTATATTTTTATTAATTAGGCACACACCTTGCACAAATTAATTGGCTGCCCAAATACAAAGGTTTCCAAACCTAAAAGAAATATAACAAGTAAATTGCGCATACAATTTACTTGTTATATTATATTTTTATTACTTTAAACTGGACCTGTCACCCACACATAAAAATCTGTATAATGAAAGTCCTTTGAAAATGAAACATGAAACCTAAATTCTTTTTTTCTTTAAAGCATCCATACCTTTTATACAAAAATATTAAAAGTATCAGCCGTCAATCATATATTGCCTGCCCCTCCTCTATGCCATCAGAACATCCTCACACTCTATAATTGTGTATGGTACCATGCTTGTGCATTAGGTCCCCAATTCTGACACATACACAACATTTTGGGGCGATAAACAACTTGCCTTGTCACAAAATGGCACCTGCCTGACTGAAGGAAACAAAATTGAAGTAATAAATATAGTAACTTTATTTTGCTTAACTAACATGATTGTAAGAATTTGGAAGTATTAGGGTGACAGGTCCCCCAAACACTTTAATTTTTTGATGTTACTAGGGTCCGTATGCCCTAAGGTACAGTTTTGAACACCTAAGTGTGCCCCAGCCAATGGGAATGAGCCTGACATCCCAATACTATTCTTCCACCTAGTTTTGTTTTCCATGGCCCTGTGTAATTTCTTTATTTTGTATTTCTGGCAAATGTTTGCCTAAACAAATACTTTTTTCCCAATGCTTTTTATTAATATTCTTTATCCTAACACAGAAGCTGGTCATGCTACTACATATGGGCCAGGGCTTCACCCTATGTGGACTAACCTTTAAACCATTTCACATACACACAGCCTGAAGCAAATCCATAATGTAATTTCTCTCAAACTTTGCCAGCACTGTATTCTAGTGCCTAGTACCTAAAGCAAAAGTGTGCTGAAATGTTGATATTCTTGTGTGACCTATTTAACAATACCAGTATTTTTATTGTAAAAGGTACTATAATATATGTTGCAATTTAATACTGTATGTAACATGCCTCAGTGTTAACTGTTGCTCCATAATTGTCCCCTCAGCTACCACCACACCGGACCAGTCACTAATTTCTTCACATTGAGAGAAGGATTGGCAGTTCTAGCTGAGCTGGTAAGCAGAATGTTTTCATGTCCTTGCTATTATTTACAATAAGGTCACACATTTGAGGTGGAGAGATTTTGTTTGATATAATATATACAGGAGCATTCTAAGCGAATGTGAACAGATCTTTTTATTTTGAACTATTTTGCCTTTCGTTCTCCATCTCCCCCTTTTAGAATTTTAACTTCTGTCTGATTTCTGCATAACAACTAGACACCTATTTCTTATCCTTGGGTCCCCAGATGATGTTGGACTACAGCTCCTACTGTCCCTAAACCCTAAATTAAATTTCAACAAAAATGTAGTAGTAGGTATAGTGCAGCCACAGTTGGGGAACCATGTTTAAGAAACAGGGAACAAGACAATGTTTTGGATGACAGACTGTAATATGAGAATGAAAAGATAGAAAAATAAAACAGTACAGGTATGGGGCCGGTTATCCAAAAAGCTCCAAATTATGGAAAAGTCATCTCCCATAGACTCCATTATAAGCAAATAATTCTAATTTTTAAAAATTATTTCCTTTTTCTCTGTAATAACAAAACAGTTCCTTGTACTTGATCAAAACTAAGATATAATAATCCTTTTTGGGGCCAAAACAATCCAATTGGGTTCATTTAATGTTTAAATTATGTTTTTGTAGATTTAAGGTATGGAGATCCTGAGCATTCTAGATACCAGGTCCTTTACCTGTATTATATAACAACAGTACCTATCTAGCCTTTGGATTAATCTGCTTTCTGTGACAGACTCCAGCAACCAGATACAATTTAAAAGTACAAAGGCAGAATAGAATGAAAATGTTTCCAAAACCACAAGAAAATTAAAATATGTTCAGTCCTATACTAAAAGCTGAACTGCTATTTCTTTTATTATATAATTTTAACCTATCATTTTAACATAAATAAAGTCATATATACATTCATTCTAACACTGTGTCTATTATCAATCTCTAGGGATTGGAACGCTCCTGGGCTGTGCACCAAGAGAATGCTCTGAAGCTGCATAAAGGAGTGGAAGCTCTAGGACTAAAGCTCTTTGTAAAGGACCCAGTAAGTGGAAATATAATTATAGCAAGGTCAAACCGACAGGGCTCTGCAAATTGGAGCCAGTTGTTGCCAAGTCAGTGCCATAACTAGAACATTGGGGCTCCGCCAGCAGAGGAACTTTCAGGGTTGGAAAATGGGTGTGAAATTACTTGTCCTTTAATCGCATGCAAATTAGCTGCTGCAACAATAAAAGCATGTGCAACATGCAAATAAAGCAGGGGTCCCCAACCTTTTTTTACCCATGAGCCACATTTAAATGTAAAAAGAGTTTGGGGGGGCAACAGAAGAATTAAAATAAGTCAATAGGGATGCCAAATAAGTGCTGTGATTGGCTATTTGATAGCCCCTCTGTGGGCTGGCAGCCTTCACGAGGCATTACATCAGGTTTTTATGCAACCAAAACTTGCTTCCAAGCCAGGAATTCAAAAAGAAACACCTGCTCTGAGGCCACTGAGAGCAACATTCAAGGGGTTGGTGAGAAACATGATGCTCAAGAGCCAATGGTTGGGCATTTCTACTCTATATGGTTCCCTTATGGGAAATTGCTTCATGCACTTGTAGAGACCCTGAGATTTGGGTGTATTTATCTCAGGCATTCCTCTTTAGTATTTGGACACCTAAGGGTTCTTTAGTTAAGTTAGGCAGCTATGTCCCTGGTGGGGTCCACACTAGTACCTGGGGATTGTTCACTAGATGGCACTGTTTGATAATATAAAAGGGTTTAGCACCATGAGGTCTGGGTCTGTCCTGGGACTTTGCCTCACTGAGAGGTACTACAGGTCCAGGCCTGCCGGGAAAGTTAGTTAAGTGTAAGATAGTGATAGTAATACAGTAATAGTTGCTCTAGGAGTGAAAGTCAGCACAGGGTAGCTAGTGAGCAGATGTGGCTCCAACAAGGAGAAATAGTGGGGTTAGGACCCCGTGGTATTTGAACCACTAGTGCAGGGACTACAGTGGGTGAGTTGAGGACCAGATAGGATACCAAGACCCAAGATCCCAGGCTGAATACAGTGGGTGAGGTGAGGATCAAGTCCGGTGCCAAGATACAAGACCCCAGGCTGAGAAACCCATGCCTTAGTGTTCAACCATAAAGGATAGTGCCAGTGAGAGTGGTAACTATTTCCCAAGTCTATTGTTACTGATCTATATTGATTTCTACTCCGTCTGTTGCATCTTCTACCCCCCTGGAGGGAATATTGTTGTTGGAGGCTACTCTATAACTGCCAGTGAACATCAAAGTACTGTAACCTATGATCTTGCCGGTGCTCTGTTAATAAACCAGTTATAATTTACTGCAAAGGACTTGTCTGGCTGAATCTACTGCTGCATTTATCCACACCAGGTACCGGGAGTTGCAGGGAGTTGCACGGGTACACTGGGGGTCGGGGGCACATTAATAGCAGTGTTAGCCTGGTCACACATAGCTCTAATCCACAGCAAAAGTACACTCAAGGGTGTGCTACATTTGGGGGCTCGTCCGGGATATCTTTATTGAACTCATTGCTGTGAGAGAAAAGTGTGACAGGCGCTGCAGTGCCGGACCAGAGAGGAAAAAGGCATCTTGGCCTAGCGCAGCTGGCAGCCTGAGTTCCGACCGCCCTAAATTTACTGTTGCCTTAAGGAGAGGGCTGACTGGAAAGTTGTGTGCCCACCTTTCCAGATTGGTGGGGAGAACCAATCAGGATCGTGTAAATTGGCGCCAGAGAAAGGCGCGAAACAAGTGTGAGTGACGTGGCCCTAATTGTCTGCAGTACCACCCTGTTTAGCCCAACCTCCTCTGACACCAGGAGGTGGGGTATTAGCCAATCTGACGTGCAGAATTCGGCGCCAAAAGGGAGCAGGGAGGAGCCCCTGTTAGACTGACGTCATGGCGGCCATTTTGCGAATGAGTGCGAGAGTAGCTGGCCAGAGGAGAAGACGTGTGCAGCGAGCCTTGCAGTTGAAACTTCAACGAGTGTCAGAAGGGTCCAGTATGTCTGACAGTGATCAGGGTAGCTTCCGATCTACCTCAGCAATGCTGTCGATTGGCGTGCTGAAAGACACGAGCCGCCGCTATACCTGGGGTGGAGTGTTTGCTCAAAAGGTGAGCGACTCGGGTGATTCGGTGATGGTCCCCGTCTGCGGCCGATGTCGACGTGAAGCTTACCCAGCCTTCCATGATGTTAGGGGTCGATGTCCACATTGCCAACAAAACTGCTGGATCGGACCTTATGTGGATGACAAGGTTCAAGGATCACCCCAGGCTGTTCTTGGACTGATCGCCCTCATGGCCAATGAGGAGCGCTACTTTACGGAGGGTGCCAGTCAGTCCGAATCGACAGATCCAGAGGCGGCTAACCCTCACCGAGAGCTAGCAGTGAGAACCGCCCTCCTGACGATTACCGACCGTCCAGAGGAAGAGACCCCCCTGGAGGGCAGCACCCCGCATGTTCGTGCAGTGACGGAGGCCTCCGTCCCACCTGAAACGGCACCAGTTCTGCCCGCGGCTGCGGAGAGCGTCATGGTGCCATTGAAAAGCAAACCGGAGGAAGGGCCTAAGCAGGAGATCCATTCCAGAGGTTCCCAGGAAGCGGAGGATGCCACCCGCGAGGAACGACGCCCACCTTCCCGCCGCTCCAACCGCCCAGAGGGGGTAAGTGTTAATATCCCCAGCCGGGGTCCCCAAGAGCCACCCGTGAGGGAAGGACCCCCCCCATACCCCGAGGCTAGCAGCAAAGAGGGATGGGCCCGCAAGGGAGCAGATATGCCAAGCAGAGGGGTCACTCAGGGTGCGTCAAGCGGCAAGGAGGGAACAGTGGATGAGGCGGAAGATGATGGAGCCACCGACCGGCCTCTGTTCAAATTGCCCCATAGTTTCTGGGCCCCTAAGAAAATTACCCGGGCTGAAGAGAAGCACTTCTGGGTAGTACCCGGCCGAGCCAATCCTGAGATCTTCTGCAGGGTTTCCCGGGTACAGCGGGTCATAAACTTCCGTGTGTACAGGAAATGGGGGTATTATATGCCCTACGCACCGCTGTGGGTTTACGAGCAGGTGGAGGAAAATCTGGATGAGTGGGTGGTGGAGGAGATTGTGGCGAAAGAAAAGACAATTGGAAATACTCTCTCCCACCCTGATCAAGCCAGGCGTGCAGCTGCCTGGAGCTTTGTGCGGTCCCTGGAGAATGAGTGGTGGTGGGGACACACCATTTTGCGCCATGCTGTCCACAGCTTTGGAAAGAAAAACCCTGCGCCACGTTATTTCAGCGTGGATGTTCCACTTCCAGAAGGGGGCACTGTGGAGAAGCCGCACCCAAAATACTACATTAGCTACGAGGACACTAAGATGCGGTTCACCTACATGATCTAAACCGGCATCTGTGGGACTTATCATTGTAGCCGCGTGCTAGGAGTCACACCCAGGAGGGTGCTGTTTTCTGTTGTGGGGGGCAGGGTGAAGTAACCACCCACAGTAAAAAAGTTAAAGTTGACCACTGGAGGTCTTTTGTTGCATTTCTATTTTTTTCCCAAGTGACTTCAAGGAATGGAGTTTTATTTTTGTTATTCATCTCTGGTTTGAGACTCTTCAAGTTGGGGAGGCTTCCCCTGGAGTCAGGACACATAAAGAACAGAGACTCAGGTTTGACCTGCAGCATGACTGAAACCATGTTGGACTCTGTAGTGGGTTCTTTATTTTAGCCACTCTAGGGGTGAATCGCACCCACCTGGAAGGAGGATTTTGGCAAACAACCCAGAGACTGTAAATAGTTAAGGGACGCTTGTCCCAAAATCCCAATTCCCTTTTTCCCTCCTAAGTGCATAAATAAAAGAAATGTGAATACCTGATTTAAGTACAGTGTTGGTAATAGTAGGGTTAATCCCGAGGTAATAGGATTTAGGGCCACGGCCGTGGACCCAGTATGAGGTTGCATTAAAGTATTGATACAGTGCTCAGGAAAAATGCATGTTTGCAATATTTTTGTTTACAGGATCCATTGTACCATGGGCAGTCCTCTGGAGAGGCTGTTGAAGCGTGATGTACAAATAGTAAATGTTATTTACAATGTGATTTATTGTGCACTTGAGAGTAACTGTTTAGTTTGTCAACGAGGACGTTGACGTTTCTAAGTGGGGGGAGAATGTAGAGACCCTGAGATTTGGGTGTATTTATCTCAGGCATTCCTCTTTAGTATTTGGACACCTAAGGGTTCTTTAGTTAAGTTAGGCAGCTATGTCCCTGGTGGGGTCCACACTAGTACCTGGGGATTGTTCACTAGATGGCACTGTTTGATAATATAAAAGGGTTTAGCACCATGAGGTCTGGGTCTGTCCTGGGACTTTGCCTCACTGAGAGGTACTACAGGTCCAGGCCTGCCGGGAAAGTTAGTTAAGTGTAAGATAGTGATAGTAATACAGTAATAGTTGCTCTAGGAGTGAAAGTCAGCACAGGGTAGCTAGTGAGCAGATGTGGCTCCAACAAGGAGAAATAGTGGGGTTAGGACCCCGTGGTATTTGAACCACTAGTGCAGGGACTACAGTGGGTGAGTTGAGGACCAGATAGGATACCAAGACCCAAGATCCCAGGCTGAATACAGTGGGTGAGGTGAGGATCAAGTCCGGTGCCAAGATACAAGACCCCAGGCTGAGAAACCCATGCCTTAGTGTTCAACCATAAAGGATAGTGCCAGTGAGAGTGGTAACTATTTCCCAAGTCTATTGTTACTGATCTATATTGATTTCTACTCCGTCTGTTGCATCTTCTACCCCCCTGGAGGGAATATTGTTGTTGGAGGCTACTCTATAACTGCCAGTGAACATCAAAGTACTGTAACCTATGATCTTGCCGGTGCTCTGTTAATAAACCAGTTATAATTTACTGCAAAGGACTTGTCTGGCTGAATCTACTGCTGCATTTATCCACACCAGGTACCGGGAGTTGCAGGGAGTTGCACGGGTACACTGGGGGTCGGGGGCACATTAATAGCAGTGTTAGCCTGGTCACACATAGCTCTAATCCACAGCAAAAGTACACTCAAGGGTGTGCTACACACTTAACAAGTGCAACTAGATAATTGCCAGAAGCCACTCCTAAGGATTCAAACAAGCAGGACAAGCAGGCACAAGCCATTTGTATATTGTGTTTAATTGTGGATAATTCTGCAACCATTTTTGAACCTACTGTAGTGCAGCATTTCTTTTTTGTATGGATCCATCAACGAGAAGCACATTGACCAAAACACCCAACTATGCCAATAAGTGCCTCCCTTTCAACGGAATGGGAAATGCAATTAATATGAAAACGTACTATTAAGCAGGTATCACTTTGAAATATGGAAGTTATTGCTTCTGAGAAGTATCTGGCTGACAGGACTTTTGTTTTTCATTGGAAATGCACTTTCTAATCATGTGAATATGAGGTTGTGCTGACAGAAACAGGCATTTTGTCATGTCAAGGGAATTTTATAAAATAACATAACTGGCTCCTCATTTTAAGGACGTTAAATCCTTTAACAGTATTCCAAAATTTTTGCCCAAGAAAATTCTAACATTGTATAATGCATAATGTGTAGAAATTATTAACCTATGTACCATCTGTTTTGAAAGTACAGGTATAGAATCCGTTATCTGTTAACCCGTTATCCAGAAACTCCGAATTACAGAAAGGCCGTTTCTCACAGACTCCATTTTTTCCAAATAATCAAAATCTTTAAAAACAAGTTCCTCTTTCTCTGAAATAATAAAACAGTAGCTTGTACTTGATTCAAAGTAAGATATAATTAATCCTTGTTGGAAGCAAAACCAGCCTATTGGGTTTATTTAATGTTTACATTATTTTCTAGTAGATTTAAGGAATGAAGATCCAAAATACAGAAAGATCCCTTATCTGGAAAACCACAGGTCCCGAGCATTCTGGATAACAGGTCCCATACCTGTACTAATAAAAAAATATTCTATACAGTGATCGTTCATGCAAATATTTCTCTTATGTGTTGCTGGTTATAATAATCCCGTTTGACTTCACACAGGCACTGCGCCTCCCCACGGTCACAACAATTAGTGTTCCCAATGGGTATGAATGGAAAGACATAACTACATTTATCATGAAGAATCACGCCATTGAAATCACAGGTGGCCTGGGACCATCTGCTGGAAAGGTAAAAGCAAAGGAAAAGAGTATAACTCATAATACTCAAAAAATAATACACAATCACCCAGTAGTGTCAGAATTTCATTTCAGGGGCCATGATATGTCATGATGGAGAGGACCTAGTATCAAATGACACAGTGTCCCCTATAGTTTATTACAAAGTGACCACAGAATTTTATGACATAGTGATCCCACCATTTGAAAACCCTGCGGCCCCCGGCAAAATGCATAGCTCTGGTATTCTTAATAGCTGAATCCTACTAAATTGAATAGAAATTGGCCGAATAAATCCCACCCCACTTAAATCTGTGTAAATAGTCCCTGATTTGGATTCATTACCTTTAAGAAAATGATACATTTATTAGAGCTCCCCAGAGATAATCTTTAGTCTCTGTTACAGTTATAAATGAGTGGGGAGCATTCCAACTCTACCCTTACAATGGAAATATATAAGGCAGTTCTACATCAGCTCCACCTCCTTGCTAACTGCCAGCTCACTGTATAGGAATGAAAGTGTTAAGTGTCACCAGTAGTGATGTGTGGGCCGGTCCGATACCCGGGGGACCCGTGGGTCAGTCGGGTTCGGGGCGACCTCGCACCCCAACTTCAACTGCCGGCTTCTGGCTTTATAGCCGCGCACCTGCTCGCCCCGCCACTTTTAGGACGTCATCGTCGGGGCGGGTTGGCATGGGGCTATAAAGGCAATTTTTACAGACAATTTCTAAGCTATAATGTCTCCACCAAAGCAAAAATATTGATAGGGCTTAAGTTTGTATAGAGAAACTTTTTTGGCAGACAAAAGATATTTTCATAGCACCATATTAACAGTTGTTTACTGTGTATATGACACTTTTTAAAATTTGGTGGCATTACCACAAATCCATAAAACTTTAGATATCTTTTAAGAATTTTTAGTCCTTACGTCATTTTTACTATTTGCCGACCGACACTTTAAGGACACTTTAAGGACTGTGACTTTTGTGAATAATTGTTATACAGGTATAGGACCTGGTATCCAGACTTGGAACCTGGGGTTTTCTAGATAAGGGGTCGTTCTGTAATTTTGGATCTCCATAATTGGAGGGCCTTAATTTATCAAAATCCGAATTTTTCTGATTTTTTAAATTAAAAAAGTAGGAACAAACTAGAATCCACAATTGGACCTTATTTATAATTGAAAAAGCATGATTTAATCGGATCAGGGAATAGTGCAATTTTTTCAGATTTTTTTACCCGAATCGCTCAGTTTTTTGGGGCTTTTTCCCCGAAACACCCAAAAACCTCCAAATAGAAGAGGGACCTCTCCTATTGAATAATATATACAACCTCGGCAGGTCTGAGATGCCGGATTTTCGAATTCTGACTTTTTTCATCCCTGGGGTATAATAAATCTCAAAATATTCGAGTTTTTTATTTTCCAGTAAAAATTACCACAAAATAATTTAAACACCAATTAAACCCATTAGGATTTTTTTGCCTCCAATAAGAATTATTTATTTCTTATTTGGGATCAAGTACTAGCTAATGATTTATTCTTTCAAACAAAAAGGAACACGTGAATTATTTGATTAAAATGGAATCAATGAGAGATGGACTTTCCATACTATGGAGCTTTCTAAATAACGAGATTCCAGATAACAGATCCTATACCTGTAATATAAAAAATTTAGTCTTACCTGAAATTTTCCTTTTCTTTAGTCCGAAAGGCAGCACATCACAATTGGGTAATAGATTCCATTTCCCCTGATAGGACAGTATAATAAACAAGCTTAATTAACCCCTATAAGAGTCACCTCCTCCCCCCAGGCATCAGTGTTCATTTTCTAGCTTCTTATATAAAAACACACCACTACTTTAAATTTATCAGGAGGGATTATTGTGCTGCCTTTTAGCTGTGAGTTTCCTGGAAATATCTTAAACTCCTCATACTCACCATATTTTGCATGCATGTGGTATGAATGATACTCCCTAACCAGTAACAGTTTTATACTGGTAAAGATAATAGAATGCAGGACAGCCTAGGAATGGTAACAGCAATGATAATTTGCAATCATTTGAATATCACATTATAACAGATTTCTAAACACTCATTTGAAATTGTAAACTGCAGATGCAATACCATAAAATATAACTGTAAAGGAGTAATAGGATATTTGCAACCCCTATATCTTTGTAATATAGACAATAAAATTCAAAGTTTCCTGAATGCATTGCCCTTGTACTCTACAAGGTCATGATTTAATGGTGGTAAACTGCAGTGCCGTATAAAAACTAATGCAGCATAATGGACAAGGTACCACTAGCTACAATCTACACCCACATACCTCGCATGCTGAGGGATTATAGGGACTTTAACTACATTATATTAATAACCCCTTAACTAGAACATTAGTTAAAGTACAGTTCTGTATTCTGTATGTTTGGATCTATATGTCACTTAAAGCTAGTCACTTACAACTGGGTAGTTGTATCATTAGAATAAGACACAGCATTATCTATCTAGTATCCATATATTTTGGAATTAACAGATAACCTGCCAAAACCCGCATCCATAAATGTAGTAAAGCTAGTGTTGATATACTTAGCTATTGAGCATAGTCAAGATTACCTACAGAGTACACCGTAGGATAGAAACACGGAAAAAGCCACCTACACAGAACGGTAGTGCAACGTCATCAGCATACGCCCGGTAATACCGGCGTGTAGCGGTGAACCACATCCAGACACATTCTTCTCTCTGCAGGTCCTCACCCTCTCTCCCAGCACTCAGGTTCCTAGTGAGGACTCTGCATTGCCTAAGGGAGTTTTTCCTGCCTCCCCGAAGTGACCCACGCTGGCGTGGTCACTTCTACGGCCTTCAAGCTCTCAAGCCTCGATCTTCAGCCTTCTTGCCATCTTCTACGTCCTATCCTGGAAGGACAGAAAAGAAAAACCACTGATGCCTGGGGGGAGGAGGTGACTCTTATAGGGGTTAATTAAGCTTGTTTATTATTCTGTCCTATCAGGGGAAATGGAATCTATTACCCAATTGTGATGTGCTGCCTGTAGGACGTAAAGAAAAAAAGTAATTTGTACTTGTACTTGATGATAACTACACTGCATGCATCCATATTGGTGGCAAAACAATCCTATTATGTTTTAATGTTTATTAATAGATTTAAGGTTTAATAATTACAGACTCTCCAGGTGATAAGCATCGCAGATTATATTTCCTATACCTATACTAGAAAAGAATAGTTGAAAAAATAGGTGGGTGGGAATTTAGATTTGGCTCTAAAAGCAGTTTAACAAAAAATACAAATCCTCATGATTTTCATGAAAGGAAGATTATCAGTAAACAAGATATCTTTGGTGCCTTATAGCATAAACTTGTATTACTCATAATTTTATGTTTTCTCTTTGTCAGGTTCTGCGTATTGGCCTCATGGGCTATAACTCAACACAGGTGAATGTAGATCGTGTTCTAGAAGCTCTGCGTGATGCTCTGCAGCACTGCCGCAAAAATAAAATGTAAATAACCTGTGTTCTGCAGTTAAGGCTCCTAAAATTGTCAATAAAAAGCATACTGTAACTTCACTCATTCATCATTCTGGTACAATATATCAATCATCTTCCTTCTACCATCATCACAGATACCTCAATTAAAATAACTGTTTTCATTTGACTGGTCATTTTTGCAGGTTTTATTGATTTTTGCATTCAAAAGCACAACTGGGGACACTTTAACAATGCTTTTATTTTTTTAATTATGTTTCATTTGGGTTTTGCATGGAAATAATAAACCTATGAATTATTTCTACTGATAAGAAGAATATATAGGTAGGTGAGCGCTTAATGGGATCAGTACAGGCAGCTCCAGCATTCACATTCTAACCGCCCCCTGCCTAATGGCTGTAAATGGTAAATGAGCCCTATAAGCAAGTAATAATATTTTACCAAGACCATCCAGGTATGAGATTTATTATCCAGAAAGCTCTAGATTAGGCTTGGGGCGAATTTGACCAGTTTTGCCAAAAATTTGACGCCAGCGAAATGTCGCTGAAACACATTTAAAGTCTATGGGCATCAATTTATTTTTTGACGTGCGTCAAAATTTTTTTGACGCGTCTTTTTTTTTTTTGACGTGCAACGCCATACAAGTCTATGGGTGTCATTTTCACAGCGAAACCAGTATTAAGACTCGGTTAAATCAATATAAGAGCAATATATGTAATGACAATCCAGAAAACGAAAAGCTGAAACATGAGGACACAAAGAAATATATAACTGAGCTGGCCGTAGTTAAACATTTTTATTATACAAAACATACAGCAGCTCAAGCAGCTCAAGTGAGATGGGCAATATTAGAACAAGTTAATTTATCCAGGGGTAGTAACCTTATCCACCAGCTAATGAGGAGAGAGGCAGTATGGATTAAAAATTGGATTCCCTTTCCCCTCAAGGATTAAATGAAAGCTTTGGTTTAAGATGTGTTTTATAAGTAATATACATTTTTTTTTTTTATTGGTTTTTACATTTGTACTGGTGATTTTAATAGTGATACTTTATATTTATTGTTGCAATTTTACAGATAAGGAAACATGGACTGCTATTAATTTGGATTGTTTGAATTCTATTAACCGCATGGGACTTTATATTGACTAAGCAGTTGGGAAAGGGTTAAAGAAAAAAATGATTTGTATGGTATTTAAATGGTTTTTGTTCTCTAATGTGTGTTTCACCTGAGGAAGGGGGTGGTCCCGAAAGCTTGTGCTTCAAATTTCTGCAAATAAAATAAGATAAAGGCTTTGCCAGAAAGTTTGTTGTGCTTCTTCTCTACACAGTCGGGAAAGCAGTAGTGCCACAAATGTGCTGGGGGTGGAGGACTGTTGGGACTCACCAACCAAAAGATCTTTTCCCAGGATCCACCATTATTTAGTTTACAGTTTCCCCGTGTTATAGATATTTATGGTCCCAGGACCCATTATGGACAGTACATTATTTGCTTTGGTTTTCTACTTCCTAACACCACCATATTAAACTAAAAATTCAAATAACACTTGTTAATTTAGAAAGTGTAATTATAAACAGACATCAAAATGACTATTGCTTATGGGATATATTGTGACTGAAGTTTTGTCTTTACAGATATAAAAAAAACCCCAGTACAAAGCAGTGCAGATGTGGCAGAAATGAGTGTCGTTTATAATGCCAACAGTCACACATGTGGGTAAAATGTTTACACTGCATAGGGCTACATGTGTATACAGCAGAATCATTCATAAACAGAACATACTGGGGTCAGTACAGTAATACATTTAAATACATCTGTTTTAGCTAAAGATTAAGTGCTGTGTTAAAAAAAGACAGCAGAAGGAGGTTCCTGCTCCATAAAGCTTACAATTTAATAGGGTGGGTAACTTTCATACACACATAGAATTATATTAAATGCAGGTTACAGTGGTTGTCGGATTGATTGGCTCTTGATTAGGGGAAGACAACGTCTGGGGAAGACTAACCAGTGTTGCGTCGGTATCCCTTTAAAAGCTCCCAATCTTCCATAAGACAAGAAGAGTGTTTTATTCTAAGCCAGTTTTTGATTATTGATGTACAGGTATGGGACCAGTTATCCAGAATGCTCTGGACCTGGGTGGAGCATTGGAGAGCGGATCTTTCCATAATTTGAATCCTCATACACAGACGTTTTCGGTGCAATCCGACGCGCTGCGGCAAAACGCAGCATCTGCATCCGACAGTCGTGTTGCCTCATCTCTATCTCTTACCTTATTTCCCTCGCATGCGATTGACGCCAGCGTTTTTTCGCAGCGCCTCGGATCGTGCCGAAAATGTCCGTTTAGTCCTACCCTTAAGTGTACAAGAGAGTCATTAAATAAACCCAATAGGCTGGTTTTGCTTCCAATAAGGATTAATTATATCTTAGTTGGGATCAAGTACAATTTACTGTTTTATTATAACAGAGCAAAAGGAAATCATTTGTATAAATTTGGATTATTTGGATAAAAAGTAGTCCATGGGAGAAGGCCTTTCCGTAATTCTGAGCTTTCTGGATAACTGGCTTCTGGATAACTAATCCTATAGCTGTACTACAAATTCATTTTTTTGCTCTCTGTCCACTGTTGGATGTAGCAGCTCCTAGCATTCTACTTCCACTACTAAAAATAAAACTAAGCTGTGATCCTCACCTGTATGCACAAACTCACTGAACAGTTATGTCCCATGTGCCCCTCTTCTAGTTGCTGAGCTACAAAGGAGGAAGTAGGGTCCTGTTCTATTAGAAGTCCACTAACTATATTAGACATTTTTTTTTTTTTTTTTGCAGAGCCCATCTCTAGAAACTTGATTAAAGGGCATGTAAAGGCAAAAAAATTTACTGCTGTGGATAGGAATTGTCAAACGGCCCCTAACGCTGGGCAGGGAAACAATCATACTTATGAACAGCAGGAGCAGCACCCGCCTTACTTCCCAGCCATGCAGAACTCAAGCAGCTTTGTTTGTTTCCCTGTAGAGCAGTCGGCGACTGTGTTGAGATTTGTATTGGATATTATTTTTGCCTTTACATCCCCTTTACTGTTTCCAACTCCAGCTGCAGGGACAAAGATCATGGAGCAAGATTTAACAGATAGAACCCAGTTTATTTGGGGGATTATTCTGCTGCAGCCAATGGTTCTGCAGAGTTGGAGAAAGTTTGTATTAAACAATACAAAAACCATAAAATACACATTAGATTGCATGACAACACAGGACCCAGTGCAGTCTGTATATTCCAATTATTAATTAATTAATAATTAATTAATTCTAATTATTAATCAGTCTTGCTGTATCGGCTTCTGGCAGATATTATTTGACTTGTGCTGTTTTGATCATTTATGATGATCCCTAAACAGCCCAGACCACACTGAGCACGTGCACAGTCTTGATCTTGCAAATATGTTTAACAAGGTTAACAAGATGGTGACCCCCTGTGGCCAACTTTGAAAGCATAAATCATTTTTTTTGATTAGGCTTGTGGAGCAGTACGTTTATGTTTAGTATACAAAATACAGTATTTCTAGCATTATTCTATTTTAGACTTTACTTCCACTTTAATGGTTGCTTACCGCCTTGCTGCATGACCCTCAGATTGATACTAAACATGGCTGCTTTGGAGGAACTTAGTTTTTATGCCAAAAACCCTGCAGTACCCCATGAAGAGCCACTAAAAAAAAAGAAGTTTTTTATATAAATAGTTAGAGGGAAGGCAAACAGAATAGGAACACATTTGCAGGAATATATGTTCACAAAACACAGTTCCCTAGACCTTTTTACTGGAACATATTTTACAATATACATATATATTTGCTTTATTCTGCACCAATGGCCTCTAGTGCCACTGTGACTGCAAAACCATAAGGGGGAGGACACGACACAGAACATATTTCTTGAAGGATATAAAAAATATATTTTATCATACTCGGCACACATATACTACTTTTCATTCTTAAAAAAGACAACACACAGCAGACTGGCTTTTAAAGGATGTTTATTTCCCGTCCTTTATGTACAGGAAGTTGATACTGAGGCACAGTAAGAAGAAATGTCCGGGAGGGTGCAAGGTGGCTGAGGAAAGGTCTGGAAAGACCTGAAACTAATGTCACCCCCACCCAACCAGGACAAAACATGATCCCTTCCCCCGGCATCAGAGGTAAAGGGACAAAGGAAAGACTATTGATGGGCAGCCATAAACCAATCAGTTGCCCAGTCAACTCATGATCTCCAGCAAATAGGGGCACAACAAGTCAGTGTTGACAATAGAATTTTGGATTCTTCCACAGCTTGGAATATGATCAGCCATTACGAGATAAAACCAGATTAGGAAGGATGGTAGAGACCAATATACTCTGCCCTCCTCTCATTTGTGCATATTCCCCCGAAATGGCTTCCAGGGCTCCTCACTATGCATTCTAATCTGGAGGAGGAATCAAGCGTTAAGACATAAGGCTCCCCCCAATGCAGGGGAATGACGAGTGGGACTGTGCAGCCCTCAAAATCATCCTCACCTCAGTTTAAACAGCATTTCATGCATGAATGTGGAACTACGACTGAACACAGCCAAGAGGTCTGATAGGAAAGGACACACCAGCGTATAGAATTCCGGGGCACGTCAGCTGCTGTAACCCATCTCAGGAATATGAACATGAATCCACAAGGCAATTTGGGTGAATGTGGCTTGATGGAGCGCACACAATACGTACCAAACATGGCAGATCATACACAAAATGGCAGTATAGTGACTTTAGGAAAGAATGAGTGTGCATGGCTGGAGCCTGTATAGATACTTGGATTACACACTTCACATTCTAAAAAATGAAATGCTGATTAACTCCTTGAAGTGAGAAACATTAAAATGTGCATGTCTGCACAGTAAACTGTATGATGGGTAAATAAGGGGAATCCCAGGAGGCAGAGGGAAGGGCGGGGCAGGGACAAGGAGATGACCGGGGCAAGTGAATGTGACACAGCGACAGAAGAGTTTAACAGGAAGCAGACATGTCAGCTGGCAATAGGCCTTTTCCACCCCCGTGTCTCTTGGGGCCCCATGGAGATGTTTTGTGGGCCACCGGAGCACCAAAGCTGGGGAAATCCTCAGAGCTGCTCATATCCGGAGCCTGTGGGAAAAGAGAAAAACCATGTATTAATACATCGGAGAAATGCTGGTCGCAGCAGTAGAACGGAAGAGAACCAAGACTGATATGAGGAGCTGCCAAAACATACCCCGACTCCTCCACCCCCTTCTTGGCATAAACTTCTGGGCCCTACAGTAGTAGTACATGTGGTGCTCACCTTCTCATTGCTCCCTGTAGTCCATGGAGCATCTCTCACTACAAAGCCCTTGGATGGCTGTGGCTTGTTCTCTTCCTGAGAGTGAGGCTTCAAATAGGATTGCATCACTTCATTGTCCACTACATCAGACAGCTGAAAGGGAAAGCTCATTTGGTTTAGATTTGCTGGGAACATATGTCATAAGCAAAGGTAAAACAACCCTTAAACTCTTTTGTGTAATCGTAATCTTATTTTAAAGGAATATTTTCTTTAGAAAGGTACCATCACATAATTGCCCCCGTCTATACCAATTCCACTTCAATACATTCTTTACTTTTGCCTCAGCTAAACCGTGGCCATCTTGAACTCTTTATGTTAAAGGGGTTGTTCACTATGAAACACTTTTTTTCCAGTTCAGTTGGTTTCAGACAGTTCACCAGAAATAACGACTTTTGCCAATTACTTTCTATTTTTGACCATTTTTCTAATATTTAAGTGTAAAGTTTAATTTTTCATTTTCACCTTCTAAAGCAGCTCTGGGAGGGGGTCGTCGGCCCTATAAAATATTCTAAATTGATACTTTTGTTATCTTTGTCCCTGCTGAGCAGGATCTCTGAGTTTCATTACAGGCAGCTGTTAGAATTGATACAATAGTTGCTAATACTCCAGAGATGTTGCTGAGAAATGTATCAACTAATTGTATGAACTAAATGTAGATCCAGATGCTCCTGGATCAATGAGCTGCCAGACTGAAACCCCAGAGATACGAACAATATACTTTTAATTTCAATTTTGGGAAAACAGTAAAAAAAATAAAAGATGGAAAGCAAATTAATAAAGTCTTTGTTTATGGTGAACAATCTGAAAACAACTGAACTGAAAAATGTTTGGAAGGTGAACAACCCTTAAATCAGCCATAGGCATTTCTAGCAGCAGTGCAGTAAAGGCAAATTGATCCTGTCTCGAGTACATTTTGAACCCCTGACATAAGGCAAGATAAGGACAATGATTGACAGAAAGGAAACTGTCACATAAGCATCAGGAGACAGGAGCTGGACTGATCCATGAAAGCATAAAAGGGATAAGAACATTTCCAGCTGGAACCTATGGTTTTCCACAACTCCACTATTACTTGTTCCTGAAACCACTATATTATATATATACTATAATATTGTGTTAAGACATTTTATTCTGACAACAGTATCTAAGTGGCAAAATGAAAATTACACTTAAAAAAAAAATTAAATGTCTTCATAGCCACCTTGATCTTAAGTCACCTTGTTGGTATCAGTGGACCGTAAGATCCATTATGAAGCACAAATGGCATACATGGAATAGTAACCCTTTACTAAAGGCAACTCTATATAAATATACACAATTGCAGTTATTACTTACATATTCCTCTTCCAGGTTAAGCAAATGATCAATGGCTTCATCCACATCCTCTGGTTTGCCGGTGACTGTAACAAGGTTGGGATCAGGGGCTCCACTTTGAGGGAAGCGAATATCCACCTACAGCGATATCCGGAGTAATATCAGAGGTTAAACTTCAGGAATACGGTCAGTTCAGTAGACCTTCCTCTATGTCTCTTCTCGCCTTTATTAAGGGGTTGGTTTTAACTCTTGCAATTTAAGTCTGTCTAAAACACTAAAAACTATTGTTAATGTGGCTAGGATCTGATAAATTTGGGGTAAACAATTTGCTTATAGGAAAACCGGTTTGGTTGGATAATGAAAACCTGCACTAACCAAAATTCAGTAGAACACCTGTTGTATTAAAAGGTATCCATAAACTAGAAGTCTGTCATGGGTTTGGGGATTTGTAATTTAAAGGTCGTGAAAATTTAAAATAAGCTTCCTCATACTGAAGTAAGAAACTTTCTAAATACAAACAATTAAATAATAATCAAGTTTATCTTTACTATTCCTCTCTCAGAATCTGTTTCTCTTCATGTCTTCATGCAGCAGTAGGGTGTCAAATGAATGATCCAATGTATCTTATAGGGCAGCTCCCTTTCCTAGCAGATGAATTAGAGTTCACTCAACTGATTCCAGTACAAACAGAATCTAAAAGTAAATGCCTTTTGCACAAATTCTGCATGTAGAGAGACAAGATATCTGGTGATTAATAGAGTGAGCTCTAATACATCTTCTAGGCAAAAGGAGCCCCCCTATAAGATCATTCATCGGACACCCAACTCCTGAAACAGATGCCAAGAGAGGGATAGTGAAGATAAACTTGATTATTTCAGAAACGATGCAGAACTATTAATTGATTGTATTTAGAAAGTTTCTTATTTCAGTATGGTAAAGCTTATATTAAAATTTTCATTTCCGCAATAGTTCCCCTTTAACAAGAAACAGTTCACCCATCACTGAAACACGTAATTTGTATAACAGATACTTATAAGCTACAGATCTCACCTTAAACTCATCCATGATTTTCCGTACAGCTTTGCCTCTGCCGCCGATGATGCGGGCATGAACACGATGATCTAAGGTGAAGTCCTCTGAAACCATCTGCTCCAAGTCCCCCACAATCTGCATAATGGAATCTCTAGCCGACTCCGTGTTTCGCTCATAGCCTGTGATGATAATCTGATCCTAAAAAGAGAAACATCATTATTTCTAGGTCATTTTTGAAAATAGCTGAACTGGAAAGTGTTTGTACATGGAAACAGCAACAGTTCTACATGAATTTATGAGGTTACAAGAATTCCAGTTGTTTCAAAGATATTACCTGGTTTTCATCATTCTTGTCAGGGAACTGGATATTGACATCATGATCAGAACGAATCTGACTAATGACCGCTCCTTTACGACCAATAATCTTCGGGTGAAATTTGGGGTCAACTGAAACAGCCAGTTTAAAACTGCGCAAAGCCTAGAAAAATGCAGCAGGTTTAGCACGTTACACAATGTGCAAACTCAAATCTAAATTCCTACTGAGCACAGTGCCAGTGAAGGACACAAAATGATCCCTCACCCTGTCTTCTTGCTCCGCCTGCAGTTCCCGCACTCGTTCTAGAAGTCCAGCCTTGGCCCGATCTAGACTGGTAGACTGCCCTGTTATGGTGATTGTATCACATTGCTGCTCAGGGGACGGCACTTGAATGTTAACCTGAGATGATACATGAAAATCTTATAATAAATCTTGCCAATATATTTATGTGGTAGGTTACATTCCACATACTAGAGAGATAATCGAGCAAAAGTAAAATGGGATGTCACAGGGCCCTGCCTAAAATTAGCATACGGTTCTCAAATGAAGATCCCACTTTGTATCTAGAGGTTAGCTACTCACCTCAAATTCATCCATCATCTTGCGAATTCCACTTCCTTTCTGCCCAATGATGTAACGATGCAGATCAAATGGCACCTCTACTTCAATGCTGACAGGGACATAGGCCTATGGAGACACAGAGAATTTGTTTTACTGCTTGGTTGTCCCAAAACCACTGTCGTACGATATTCGGTGCGTCTATGTTGAGAAATGAGCTGACAGCAGCAGAAGACTTGGATATCGGTCAGTCGTTGATCGGCCCAGACAGAAAATTTTCATTGTGTGCCTTTGAAGGCACCCACACATTGGCCATTGTTACTGCTGAATCTGGTAGAATTCTATTGTTTCTATATGTATTTCTGACAATTCAACTCTACACATGTGCATTGAAACAAACGATCTTTCTTGGAAAGATCTTTTCAAAGAAAGATCGTAATTGTAACATCTATGGGCATCTTTAACTGCAGCTTTTAAGCTTTCCAGATTTCACTACTTCACCTGTGGTCACCTATAATGCTCCTATATACACTAGGTGCCATACAATCGAACAGATGGTATAATAAATTATAGTTTCTACAGTAACTGCTGAAACCAGTTACTTCCTAAATGTATCCATGTCTTATTCACATATGCAGCTATTCAGGGAAGATGAAAAACAAGACATCCAAATGAGCTGCAGGTAATGCACAGTGCCCAGCTTTTGGCAAAAAACAATGGAATTGCTGAGTGAATATCTGGTGACCTACATTGTTACACCTACTATTACACCTACTGACCTATTGATAAATAAGCCCTCTTGCCTAACGCGGAGTCACCTATATCTAATAACCTAAACGCAATATTACTGGCCAGCGTTTTTTTAAAAAAAAGCTGACCGCCGCATAAATATGATTAGCAGTTTAAGCTTAGGCAATGATAATTTACGCTATCTTATTTAAGCAGCGGTCAGCTTTTTTAAAAACTTTGCCAAAAATCCGCACGTGTGTGTCCGGGGCCTTATCCTACTCTTGCACATTTATGGTACAATTCATAAGGCTAATGCAACACAATTTCATGTTCAGTGCAGAGTTTAGAAGCATCCCCCACCTGCCAGCATAAAAACAAACATTAAAGCTCACCAAGCCACCCCCATAAATTTACAGTGATACAAGTCACCTGACAAACACCAGTACAAACCAGATTTAAAAAAAAAAAAAACACACAAGCACTTGCTTTAAAAATTGCGTTTAAATACCTTAAGAGCATCGCTGGCAGCATCACACTTCTCTTTGCGTCCGGAAATCAGAATGATGTCACATTTTTTGGGAGAGTCAGGATCTATTGACTTAGACTCTGTTCCTTCATCTCCATTCTCTTGTACAAGAGGCTCTGCATTAGGAGCTAAAGAATCAAAAATAATAATAAGATGGTCAACATTTAGCAATATTGGGGGGGGGGAAATCAATAGTTGAATAGTATGGGGCTGTCAAAACTCACCTCCCTGAGGCGTTTCCTCACGGTCAGGAAATTTAATCTGCACTCCAAATTCACGGGTAATCTGCTGAACTCGAGTTCCTTTGGGGCCCATGATGGAACGATGAAACCGTTGAGGAATCAAGCACTCAATAGTGACCTGAGCCTCCTGCATAAAATATACAAATATATCTCCCATCAGTTTCAGAAGAGATGGCTTAAATGATATTCACATCCAAATAAAAGAAGGGAGTGGAGTAGGTAAACAGAAAACCCCCTTACCAAGTCTTCAGTTATCTCCAGAATCTTCTTTTTAGCAGCCTCCACGCATTCCTTAGCCCCTTTGAGTGTTACGCGGTCACTCTGAACTCCCGAACGTGGGAAACTAACAGTCACGCCTCCATATTCCTCCGCCATTTCTCTCAGGACCTGACCTCTGCGAATCACAAAGTGACGGTGGTGTTTTGGGTCCACAGACATTGAATCCTCAACAATGTTATCCTAGGGAATGGAAAATAACGACCAAGCCCATTAACATACAAAATAAATTATAAAGCAATGCAAGGCAGTAATATCGCAGTGGGACATCCATTGCATCTTTTAAGAAGCAAAGTTGTAGTTGGGTATTATGGAGTGAAAGTGGACAAAAGGATGAGTTGTTCAGTGTCCTACTCACCAGGCCTTGGATAAGGAGCTCCAACTCCTTTTGCGCATCTTTCACAGACTCTTCAGTGCCCATAATAGTGATAAGCTGCTGGTCCTTATCATCCGCAGTAGGAAATATAATCCTAGCCCCAGTCTGGTCGCGTACCTTACGGATATTTCCTCCTCCTTTACCAATCAGGAACTTGTGGTATTCTGGTTTAGCTCTAAGCTCTGCAGTAAAGCTCTTTATTTGCTGAAAGACACCGCAACAATATATTTGATGATCAAAGAACATTCCAATGTTAGTCTTCAAATATACTCTACTGCGGATTAAATTGACTGTACAATAAATGATGTGCACATAAATCAGATCTTACTTTCTCCTCTGCAAGCTGTATTAACTGCCTCTTAGCCCTCTCCACATCCTCAACTGGTCCTCTGATGGTCACGGTATCGCTCCCAGAACCCTCACTGGGGAAGTGGATGTGTACACCCCCACACTCCTCCATGATGGAGCGGATAAATCTGCCTTTAGCACCAATGAGGGAATTGTGCAATTTGGATGGAATGTTGACCTCTAACTCTGTGATGTTTGCCTGGATCAAACATAGTCGGACAGAGACATATATTCATTACACAGTGTTACTGGTTCTAGGTAAACAATATCCAGCCTTCAATGATCACAAGGTGCCAGAAGTTGTAATTTAGCGAAGAGATGCCCCATTCCTCACATGCAGATATTTGAAGTTTCATATTTAAGAACATCATTAATCCTCACCAATTCTTTTTGAATGGCCAAGATTCTGTCTCTTGCAGCCTCACAGTTTGATTTCTTCCCAGTGATCACTATCATTTCAGAGTTGCTATTCTCAGCAGGGAGGTCAATTTTAGTGTTACATTCTTCACGAATCTAAAAGCAGACCACGAGATGGTTATATTATATAGATGGTTATATTAATATTTGCACCACTGAGAACTTACAGATAAACACTAGAATCACACCTTTTTAATATTGGCACCTCCCTTTCCAATGATATTCTTGTGGAACTGTTTAAAGATCGGCACAGAGATGGAATAACTGTTCTCAACCTAGAAGACAAGCATCAACATTAATGGACATAATAGTGCCACGGTGTTCATAAGAACTTTAACACTTTTACACAACGGAGTTCATAAGCACCGAAAGAAATCGCCAGTGCTCGAGTGGTTAGAAACAGTCTAGACTAAGACTATGTCCAGAGAGTAAAGTATGAAAGGGTTTTTACAATAGGCCACGATGGCTTTATTTTCTAAACCCCGCTATATTATAGGAAAGGTCCACCAGAGTACTGAACTACATATCATGAAATGTTTACATTGTAATTTAATAGCCAATATGTTCTGCATGCATAGCTAGGTAAAGGTCTTACTAGTTCTGACACCATCTTCTGCAAATACTTTGTACACTTTTCCACCTCATTCTTGGGCCCACGTAGCTGAACAATGTCACTTTTTTGAGTCGGGTCAGGGAAATTTATTATAACCTAGAAAAAAATAAAATGTTTCAGGTGGCAGAAAGGGAGTAAGACATACAGGTTTAAGGCACAGTGTAAAAGACATGCCTTCACTAATAGCTCTTCTACATCAAGGTTGACTTTGCTTTTGTTTGTGGGTATTACAGGTCTGTCACCCATTATTAAAAAGGGTAGTTCACCTTTGAGTTAACTTTAAGCATACTATAGAATGGCCAACTCAACTTTTCAATTGGTCTTCATTTTGGACCTTTCCAGCTTTCAAATGGGGTCACTGACCCTGGCCGTGGGGAATAAAAACATTGCTAACAAGGCTACAATGTTATTGTCACTGTTACTTTTTATTACTTCGCTTTCTATTCAGGCCCTAGTCGCTAAAAACTACTTCCTGGTTGCTAGGGAAATCTGGACATCAGCAACCAAATAGCGGATGAAGTTCCAAACTAGAGCGCTACTTATCAAAAAGCAAAATAATCACAGACCAGATGCAATCTGTCTCAGAATAGCACTCTACGTGATATTAAATAAAGGTAAACAACCCCTTTAAGAATACTCTGAATTTACCCCTCTGTTCCAAACAAATACTTGCCCAGTTCTCATATAAAATAAAAAATGGTCATAAGACTTACCTCTGGGAATTTTTCTCTTATCTCCCGGATGCGCTCACCCTTTTGGCCAATGATTGTCCGATGAAACTTCTGCTCAATGATCAAGTCCTTTGTGCGCTCATTCTCCTACAGGAGCAATAGATACAAGTTATGGGAAAATAGGGGGTTCGTGGGAAAAAAACAGAAGGGTAAAAAAAAAATAAACTCACCATACGTGATGCTAATTCCAAAAGATCTTTCTTTGCTTGCTGCACCCCCTGGGGGTCACCCTCAATTCGGATATGATTGCTCTTCTCACTATCCTGGGGGATTCGTACAGATACTTTGTACTGTTCTTTAATCTTGTTAACTGCAATGTGATCAATGCAAGTCAAATTACAGAATGCCATAACAGCCAAGAACAACATTCAAGCAATCAACCTAGTGGAGTGGACCAGTCCTTGAGCCGAGGCACATGAAGCCCATGACCCAGCCAGATCCCTTCACTAAAGTTTGGTCTAATGCTGGAGCACTTTGTATTTAGTGCAATACATTCTACCACTGAAAGATCTTACTTATGTATTCAGGGTAGCAGCTTCTGGGCACTGGCGGGATACACAAACAAGATTTGTCTAAACGATTATACTAGTTTCTGGGGACCCATCAAACACAGACACATTGACATATTAAATACAGAACTATAAAAATGGTAAAACATAATATTGGGGGGGGGAAAAACTAATGATGTACAACTACCTTTAAAGGGATACCGTCATGGGAAAAACACTTTTTCCCAAAATGAATCAGTTAATAGTGCTGCTCCAGCAGAATTCTGCACTGAAATCCATTTCTCAAAAGAGCACACAGATTTTTTTATAATCAATTTTGAAATCTGACATGGGGCTAGACATTTTGTCAATTTCCCAGCTGCCCCTGGTCATGTGACTTGTGCCTGCACTTTAGGAGAGAAATGCTTTCTGGCAGGCTGCTGTTTTTCCTTCTCAATGCAACTGAATGTGTCTCAGTGGGACATGGGTTTTTACTATTGAGTGTTGTTCTTAGATCTACCAGGCAGCTGTTATCTTGTGTTAGGGAGCTGTTATCTGGTTACCTTCCCATTGTTCTTTTGTTTGGCTGCTGGGGGGGGGGAAGGGAGGGGGTGATATCACTCCAACTTGCAGTACAGCAGTAACTTCAAGCACTCTTTACTGCTGTACTGCAAGTTGGAGTGATATCACCCCCCTCCCTTTCCCCCCAGCAGCCAAACAAAAGAACAATGGGAAGGTAACCAGATAACAGCTCCCTAACACGAGATAACAGCTGCCTGGTAGATCTAAGAACAACACTCAATAGTAAAACCCATGTCCCACTGAGACACATTCAGTTACATTGAGAAGGAAGAACAGCAGCCTGCCAGAAAGCATTTCTCTCCTAAAGTGCAGGCACAAGTCACATGACTTGGGGCAGCTGAGAAATTGATAAAATGTTTAGCCCCATGTCAGATTTCAAAATTGAATATAAAAAAAAATCTGTTTGCTCTTTTGAGAAATGGATTTCAGTGCTGGAGTAGCACTATTAACTGATGTGTTTTGAAAAAAACATGTTTTCCGATGACAGGATCCCTTTAAAGACTTAAAATTTTCACTTACTTTTTGCACCACTCTTGCCAATGAGATGCCTATGGAAACGGTGATCAATGTTTATCTCTGCGTAATCCATACGGGAAATCTGAATGGACAGAACGAGAGAAAAATTAAAAAGTTTTGAACGTTGAAATGTGTATTGAAGCTTGTTATGGAAAAGTGATCACAATGGAACACTGTTTAAAAAAAAAAAAAAAAAAAAAAAAGTACAGGCACTGATGGTTCAGAAGATGATCAAAAAGGAGAACCGAATACTTTACCAGGTCTTTGACAAGGACTTCCATCTGTTGCTGAGCCACAGTTACATCCTCTGTGGGGCCTTCTAGAGAGATTTTGTCTTCCCCTTCTGTAAACTCAATGTGCACCTAAAATTTTTGAAGAAAATTGAATGAATTGAATGAGGACATGAAGGAGAAAAGGCATCGCATCTCACTGCATTATTTATAAAACTCACATACTTTTGGTATTTGCTGTGTGATCTTTGCCAAGTTCTGCCCTTTTTTGCCAATGATAAACCGATGCAGCCAGGAAGGAGCAGAGACAGAAGCCACAGTAAAGCTGTTTGCCTTAAAAACAAGTATTTTACAAAGGTCATTATAAATATAACAACAGCTGATATGCTCTAGTCCAATTCTATGGTGATGAAACCCTGCTGACCCAATGAAGCAATTTTTTGACATACTGGCCAGCATAAAATAGCTGCCCATGGAGTGTCTAGGTCTACAGGGTTTTTATAGCATAATTTTTCGACAAGATAATAATATCCTCACAGACTTACTTAACATTTATGAAAGCAGTACCGTACTAACCTTGGCATACACTTCAGTAAGTGCTT